>NC_079912.1:19991275-20165595 GCF_024868665.1 Triplophysa rosa | reverse complement strand
GAGAGAGAGAGAGAGAGAGAGAGAGAGAGAGAGAGAGAGAGAGAGGGACAGAGAGAGAGAGAGAGAGAGAGAGAGAGTGAGAGTGAGAGAGGGACAGAGAGAGAGAGAGGGTTTAGGTTTAGGTCCCCACTAACATATAAAAACATGAACGCACACAAACACACACAGGAAGTGTCCCTGTAAACCATGTTTATGTTGTTATTCACGTCATTACACAGATTTGTGTCCTCATATACTGTGTATACAAACACACACACGCACACACACACACGCACACACACACACACGCACGCACGCACGCACGCACGCACGCACACACACACGCACGCACACACACACACACACACCATTGACTGATGAGTGCAAATGCATTGTTCTATGGCTTAATGTTGTATATTTTTCTTTTTTCTATAAGCCTTTACAAGTAAGGTTGATTTTTAAATTTTAGTTTTCTGTCGTAGCTTCATTCACTAAGCAGATTATGACATGTAAGGGATAACTTTATAGGTCCTCACAGATATAGAGACATGCAAAAACAGCCTGTGAGAACATTTGAAGGATTTGTGAAAAAAAAATGTAAAAGTGTAAATTTGAAACAATAAATATGAGGGTTTGGTGTTAGGTTTGTTTTAGCTTGCAATTGTTAAATGACATATTGTGTAAAACTACGTCCACTGTTATGTTTTTGTTGTTGTTTAATTTGAAGTCTGATTGGTGCGTAAATATATTCTAAAGCCTTTCCCTTACATTACTGAATGAAGAGACCTGTGTGTGAGTGTATGTGTGTACATCAAGACCAAGTTTAGGTTCTGGCACACTTTTAAGTGGACCATATACAGAAGAAAAGATGGTGTCTGGGGATCAGAAGATTCTCAACCTGTACAAAAAAGAAAAAGATGTTTACATGCTGTTCAGAGGGCTTCTCAAGCCACAGAAAACTCCAAACATGTATCAAAATTTTGGCAGAGAAAAAATACATACATACTGTCCTGACCTTCCATCCCTTGTCGTGTTTCACCCTCGTCCAGAAACCTGTACATCATGCCTTAATCGTTGTGAGGGAACTTAAAAAATCAATCAAACTCAAGTCTTTAAGACAAAGGTTAGGCTTAACGTCTTTAAAATGAAGGATCCGGTCATCTTACTCAGACAAGTTCAGGTCACACACCCGGAGTTCTTTACGTCCAAGCTACAGCATTCAAACTATTCTGCGCTCATTTTGTGTGTTCAGAGGACAGACCTGCAGTTTTACAACAAAAACAGACTAACCCAAATAGCCATCTGGAGACATCATGACATCATCCATTTATGTCTGTAGGGGACAAGTAGTTCAACTTTTGAGAACACAGACTTTCTTTGCGAACAATCTGGGAACATAATTTTTACCCAAATTGCACCGGTGAGGAGGTCTGGACAGCAGTTCCTGGCATTAAAAGTTAGGATCTGTTTCCATCCATAGACATGATATTGTCTTACCAATACTTAACATTGGATGTATAGATCATTAGAGTCCATATGGGGTCATTGATATGTGAAACTATGCATTGTCATCATGGCTATGAAAACTGATCCTGTACACAAGCGATCAATGTCTAACGGAAATGAGATCATGTCAAGCACAGATGATCATCTGATTGAAAGACTATTAATTATGCATTAGCCAATTTACAGATAGAGTCATGCCTAATACAAATGTGATTTATAAATTCACATCATACTAAATCTATGAAGTAACATCCATCCACTTAACAGAACCAATTAACCTATTAAATGCAAAACCTGTATATAACTCTTTCTTCTGTGGAACACAATAGAAGATATTTTGAGAAATGTCTTAGTGGTTTTGTGTTCATACAATGGAAGTCAATGGGTTCAGTGTTGTTTGGTAACCAACATTCTTCAAAATATCTTCTTTTGTGTTCTGAAGAAGAAAGAAAGTCATGCATGACATGAGGGTGAATAAAAGACGAAAGAATTTCATCATTGTTGGGTGAAACGTCCGTTTGAGTATTAACAGTTTTAAGGGCATGTCTACTCTGTAAAAAACTGTAATTTTACAGAATTTTACTCTTATTTACAGATTTTTCCTTGTATTTTTGAAATACCATAAAATTAGTCAAACTACAGAAAAATACTATACATTTACATAAAACCATGTAATGTTATGTGAAAAAAACTTTTATTTTACAGTATTTTCTGGCACCCCAGCTGTCTCATATCCTGTATTATTAATGTTTGATTCAATTATTTCATTTTGTTTCAATTCATTTAATTCCATCTTTTTTATTTCATTTAAATTCATTTAATTCATTTTTTAATGTATTCCATTGAATTTAATTTAGTTTTACAACCCTTTTCAAAGAGCAATCAATTGAATGTATCATTTATTTGTGATAATAATAATTGCATTGATATGGACAGAATAGAAAGCACTTTCGAGTTCTAGATTGCAAAAGGGATTTATTGAAAGGTTGTGGGTTTGCACCTATATGATGATGGCTTGTTAGAGAGTAAAAAGGGTTGGGGCCTCATCCGAGTTATTGGCACTGTGACCTTGAGCGAGGCACTTAACATCAAGTTACTGATGGGCCGGTTGTCCCAGTTATAAGCGCACCGTAAGTTGCTTTGGATAAAAGCATCTGCTAAATCACTACTTACTGGAACGATGGATGTTTGTTTTCTCTTCCTAACTCTCTCTCTCCTTCTTATTCTTCAGTATGTGGCATTTGGATCCCTCCTGTTCATTCTCATCTCCATTTCCACCTTTTGCATGGAGACACACGAAGCTTTTAACACCATCTACAACAGAACTGAGAACGTTACGGAGGGGAACGTCACGAAAGAGGAGATCGTGTACGAAGTGGTCACGGACAGTTGGCTGACATACGTGGAGGGCGTGTGCGTCATCTGGTTCACCATCGAGGTGATCACGCGCGTGGTCTTCTGTCCCGACAAGGCAGAGTTCTTCAAGAGCGCGTTGAACATCATCGACTTCGTGGCCATCTTGCCCTTCTACCTTGAGGTCGGTCTGAGCGGGCTGTCCTCCAAAGCGGCGAAGGACGTGCTGGGCTTCCTGCGGGTGGTGCGGTTCGTCCGGATTCTGCGTATCTTCAAGCTGACGCGTCACTTCGTGGGCCTGCGCGTCCTCGGACACACGCTTCGCGCCAGCACCAATGAGTTCCTCCTGCTTATCATCTTTCTGGCCCTGGGAGTTCTCATCTTCGCCACCATGATATACTATGCCGAGAGGATAGGAGCGAGTCCCGACGACCCCACGGCGAGCGAGCACACCACCTTCAAAAACATCCCCATTGGTTTCTGGTGGGCTGTGGTGACCATGACTACGCTGGGCTACGGAGATATGTATCCTGAGACGTGGTCGGGCATGCTGGTGGGGGCACTGTGTGCGCTCGCGGGTGTGCTGACTATTGCCATGCCCGTGCCCGTGATCGTCAATAACTTTGGCATGTATTATTCGCTGGCCATGGCCAAGCAGAAGCTGCCCAAAAAGAAGAATAAACACATCCCACGAGCCCCGCAACCCGGCTCGCCCAATTACTGTAGGCCGGACGCCCTCGCCATGGCCACGGCCTCGCCCCAGAGGATCCTGGGTAACGTGCTGGGCGGTGTCCTGGGGACAGGCGGGCTCACGGGTGATGTGGGCTGCCCTCTAGCTCAGGAGGAAATCATAGAGATTAACAGAGGTGAGATGGACATACATCAATAAAATGTCAAATGGGAAGATACGTATTCCTAAGAGTTCAGGCTGGACACAGACATCAATCTCTCTCTCTCTCTCCAGACTCAAAGCAGAACGGAGATGCTGCCAGCGCCGCTTTAGCAAACGAAGACTGTCCGACCATCGATCAGGTTCTCAGTCCAGACGAGCGCAGCCCGATGGGCCAAACCAGAGAACGGTACCAGCAGGACAGAGCCTGTTTCCTCCTCAACACGCGAGAGTTCCGACCCACTGATGGGAACGTGCGGAAAGGTACGTTCATGTCTTCTACATACCGGTTACACATGCTGACTCATATTCACACAGACCAACATCTCCACACAACCTCAGCCTGCTCCTCCAACATAAACCAAACAAACACGCTTGGTATTAAAGATGACTTTCTATAGCAGCATCTCTAAATGACATCCCTCAAACCATTTCAGACTTCTTCTCAGTCGTAATGAAAGCTGCTCTTGCAAGTGGAGCCCAAAATACATACTCTCGGGGTCTTTTCACACTTGGTTTGTTTTATCGGTGGAAAAGCAGTTTGTAAAGTTTGAAGTTTAAATGTGGATGAAACTGTCATATCCGAATTACAGTATATGAAATACAGATTTTATTATCAAGATAATATGCAACTTTGCTAACATTTTCATGTTTTGATCCACTGTGCTTATGGTTCATTTAAAATGGACTCAAGTGTGAAAACTTCCTTAAAAACATTGAAAATCGGACACTACATTGACTCTGTACTCGTTTATTTTCTTTCACTACATCAGTTTGCGTGTTTTGCGTCTGAATGATTTTGTCTTCGATAATATTAATAATCAATTTAATTCAAATCTCAAACAATTATGCCACTGCCCCTTGCCTCCCTTTTCTTATCTTCTTATGCACATTTTTACTCTCCATTTTTTCTTTTGTTCATTATGTCATTGATCTCAACACTAAAACACGACCCTGTTCTGTCACCATCAACGACCACGCCAATCTCTCTGGCACACACTGAAACACAATGACGTCATACCAACACAAACACATATACACACAAAACCCAAATCTGCATGACTGTGTCATTGTTGATAAGTGTGTCGATGTCTTGATGTTGTGTTGTTATCCTAGCAAGTGTCATGTGAAAAGAAAATGAAATGTTTTATTAAGCCACTGAATGTGAGTTAAGGTTGGGTTTCACACGCTCTCTGAGCGACACATTAGCTGGAGTTTTGCAGATTCAGACAGATTTCTTCACTTATCAAACTGCTGACTGTCTCACTCTTGGCAGTCATGAACACGCCATTTATCACCGAAGCAAGTATAAACTCAGCATAACCGAAAACTCCAGAACCCCAGAAGGACATGGTGTGGTGCATCATGTATTTCAGGTTATTTTCAACTGAATGTGTGTAACTTAAACACAACTTTTCTATTTGGAATTGTTGAAAATAACCTTGAATTTTGTGAAATGAGCGCCTTACGTTGGCAACAGGTCTTTCACGCCGTGAAATGTTGCTCAGAGGAGAATGAAAATCCAATCGTAACTCAGACTTGTTCAGATCTGTAACACTAACCTCGTACTGTCATGAAATGAACGTGTATGTGGGACAAAGTCAGACACTGTAGAGTTGTGTAACAAAGATAATTGACCGTTTTCAATGTCCTTTGAGATCCACTGCATTTACAAATGGAACCTGCTGCAGTGTGTGTGTGCGTGTGTGCAGGTGTGTGCGTGTGTGTGTGTGTGTGTGTGTGTGTGTGTGTGTGTGTGTGTGTGTGTGTGCTGTGCGTGTGCGTGTGTGTGTGTGTGCGTTTGCGTGTTCAGTGGGATCTCACACGTTCTGTATTGTCTTTCTCTTCAGGTTGTGTCATATCCCGCGTTTGTATGTTGGCTTCTTCATATATTCTCTCACTGTTTTACTGTCTACCCCCGTCCTCGCTGTATGTGTGTGCGCGCGTGTGTCGTGGTGACGTCGCTTTGTGTTTTCAATGTGTGTTCCTCACTCCACCGGTGACCTTTAACCCCGGCGCGATTCTGGACGCACGCACATGCACACCGAGGCAACGCACACGTACAGTACACGCAACTTAAATGTTGTTAAGGTGTCCATTGTGCTGAGTTAACTCTTCTCGCTGGGGTTAAAGGTCAGGGTACGATAGAGGTCTCGGTGAATTCAAATGAGCAGACATTCTCCGTTCTGTGTCACGCTACCAACACCGCGTGATCCGCATTTGAACCGTTTGAAAGCGAAACTGAGATGAAAACGACAACGTAGCACCGAAGACAAATACCGACAGTGATGTTGTGCGGCACAGCTCTGAGAATCTGCTCATACGACCTCAACCTGCTTCACTTCCTAGCGTAGCCCGGAAACTCCTATGAGAGTCTGTGAGTGTTAGCTTTTGTTGTGAGGTGTGTGTGTAACATTCTGACGTGTGACTGACTGGTTGACAGACAGACACTGGGATATTTGGACAGACTCACAGACAGACTGATGGTGAGAAGGTAAGAACGAACCGTAAAACCTTGGTAACTCCCACCGCCCCGGCCTTTATCCCGGCTTGAGCATTGTCTCCTGAGAGCGCAGAACCATCACTTCAACATCCAGAGAGTACATACTGATCTTCTCTTAAAAACGCGTTTGTGTGTGTGTGTGTGTGTGCGTGAGTTCAGCTCATTCAGCCAAAGCAGGATTGTTAACTCATTGGCCTCTTCTCTAGCCAAACTGCCCACCTGGATCTGTTCCAAAACCTAGCGAGTGTCCCTCCTAAACAGCCTTTTCAGGCATCCGAGGCGTGTTGCTGATGTAAAGGGTGTTCTGAGCAGCAGGAGACAAAACCAGTAATGCGTGCCCAGGGCAAAGGCATCATCGCAAATACAGTCGGGCCAAAGTTGATCGCTTTTTATTCCAATTTGATGTTAAACATTCCATAACATTTTTACATGCGTGTTGTGTAGTTGTACGTGGAGTGTAAACTGAGGCTTTGATTTGGGAATATTTTAGAAGACTTCAAAAAGATGTACACACAACACAAACAAATCTTACCTAGTCAAGAGCCAGAAATAAAGTAATACAACTTCAGCTAATGCAAGAGTTTTTTGTTTTTCAATGTTTTTTTGTAACATTGTATATGTTATTGCATTGTGCATTCCAATTAATATCAATCAAAGTGCAGTTGGGTTGTTTAGTAAACTAACACAACAAAACACAATAAAAACACGATGACATCATAAAAAACATGATTTTTTTCTGTTTTTGCAAATAAACTCAATTGTAGCATACACCTCATACTTTGATGGTGTCATCTATGGAGTTTAAATAGACCCAATACTCACGCGCATGCAATCCGCGCGCACACGCGTGATGCAAACGCGCATAATGATAACCACGCGCGGAAAGCTGCTCCGCGAGGGCGCATTTAAACTCCGTCAGTGAGCAGAACAGTATCCGCAAGCGGAAAAGAATCATCGCGCGAGCGCATCTCTGCTCCACGAGCAAAAACTCAGTCCGCGAGCAGAGCAGATTCTCTCTATGCTCTCGCAACTGCTCAACACTTGCTCGCTCGTTGAGTTGACTTCTGAGACTTTGGAGAATGCACGTGAGTTTTGGTTCTGTTTAAACTCCATAGTCATCTAACCCGAGGCAGAAATAAGAGCAAATTGTGTTTAAAAAAATACACTATTAAGACATCACTTGTGTAATACAATCCCAGAATGCATTGTGACACGCTCAACCATTTACATTCTAAGATGCCAGACTAATATTTATTATAAAATGTAGTTCCATAAAAGTCAACACGGTCACTTAAAAAAAACAGAAGAAAGTGTGTTTCACCCAACACTTGTGTGCACTTTATATTTGTTCTGCTTATTTGAGTACTAAAAGGCAACATCTCCTCAGTGCTTTAGCGTTATTTGTGTGAGGCGTATGAGTGACCGATAACAGAATTAGAGCATTTTAAAATCAGTCACTTATAATCTTGGGTTTCAGTTAGCGTAGCATGCTCCCTCAGAAGCACGCTGCCTAGACAGCAGACATGGAGGCAGCTCACTAGAGTTTGGAATGGATCCAAAGTGTCTCATTGAAATGGACATCACTCTGTTAATTTGGATTGATACAGAGAGTGAATAAAATACTTGGCGTGTCCGATTGACCAATGGGAGTCAATTTAAGATCTAAATATACTCGCCATATCTGGATTTCACAGACACACACACACACACACACACACACACGCACACGCACACACACACACACACACACACACACACANTGTTGTCATTTTTAATGAATGTTTCATTTCTATTCACAATGGAAGTGAATGGGGACTGGAGCTTGAACGCCTGAGTCACCATTCACTTTCATCAGAAAGGTTACAAATGATTACAAAATATTCATTTTTGGTTTAAGTGGCAAAGTAAATACATTCTGGTGAAGGGTTACAAAGATTTCATTATTTCATGTTTTCAGATTAATCATTTACAATAAGGCAAGAATCATATCCAGAGAAAGTAAATCGTGTTAATTTAGATTTCATGTTGAGGTTTGTCAATAAATTGTGTCTTTATCAGGTTTGTCTATAGCTTATATACAGTGAAAAAACGATGTATTTTAGGTAGTGGAATAAATATAATATCTGCCCCGATGATTCAATTTCATCATGAAATCTAAATGTTGTCATAATTAAATTGATCCCAAGTTGCAATTTTTTCAATATAAAATGCTAAAGGCACAAGTGCAAGTGAAGAATTTAGTTGCTTGAGTTCTATAATCAATGCATGGAGCTTTTATTTATTTTTCATTTCAAACACAAAAAACTCATCTCTCATCACACACACACACTCCTTCCACGTGTTTTTGACCTGCATGTCTGTGTTTCCTCTGCAACTGTGCATTTCCTATCCACAACCTTTGCAAATATCAAAACTCATAATTTAGAAACCCGTCGTGTCCGTCATGTTTCCATACATTTGGAACGATTGGATTACAGTTATTTCAGTATTTAAAAGGAAAATCTATTAATTCACTTTGGGCAGCGGTGTCTTGTCTGAACAGTAAGACGTTTCACAACAGCCTTTGTTTAGGTTTAAAAACTAGTTTGAGAAAACACAGAGCGCTATCAAAACAGCAGATCTGCTCTCCTGTTACACAGCTGTGCATTCCAGCGTGGTGAGCGGCATGCCACGACTGCGCCGCTGTGCGTTCTGGGCACAAGCCGATCGATAGAGCTTAATTGTGGGTAATGTGAACTCCCTCTATCTCTAACAGCCCGATGGTCGATACGCCGACGAACTGCCAGAACAGAGCGAGCTGAAAAAGCATCTCACTGGTAGTCGTGTACATGTGTCCTTCCTTGCATCATCCATAATCACCAAAAACTCATTATCGCCCGTCACGTGATGTCACTTCCTGTTTGTGTAAGCATTCATTTGAATATTATCATTGCCATTATCATGCACTGATGACTGATGCTAGGATGTTCACACGTGCCGAGCCGACCGTCACGTCAGGGCATCTAAGTGTGGTTGGGATATTTGCACATGTTGTCTTCATGTCTTTCCGCTCTGTGACTAACACTCATCTCATCCCTCATATATCTCCAGGCCGCCATTGCAGCGCAAGTGTTTGTAACGCGTGACTGTGGGTAGGTATATCATCTCTGTTTTAAATCTGTTCATCTTTATGTGTACTTTAAAGTATTCCTGTTTTACAGTAGGTTTGCAAACCTAGCGCTAGACATATGCTGTTGGTCCTGCTGTATATTTGAAACTGTATTAAAATACTAGAGAATACTACACTACATTTAGCACAGATATACTCATATCATACAAAATATAAATAATCTGAGACAAGTTTCACTCTGAGTGTTTGACATGAAGTTGCTGGCATTTAGTTTGGTATGGCTTGATTTTTTTCCCATTTAGATCCCTTACAAAAATAAGTTTTAACTGTATTTATATAGTACAGTTCTTTTAAACTAAAAAATAAGAAAGTATGTATACTTTATATTTCATGTATAAAAATGATATCTTACTAGAAACATAGTAGTGTACTTAAAGTGCAATTGTAAAAAAAACGTACTTCCAGTATAAAAACTACAAAACTATTACTTCACTGACAGTATACTTTAAAGTCGCAATGTGGGATTTTTAGCGACCACTAGTGGACCAATCTCTCAGTCGTCCGCTCACCCCTCCCTTCAGAAGCACGACGGTGGCCACCACAGTACAAAATGATGTCGTCAGCTGAGACAGTAGAAAGTAGCCGTTCAAGCAACGATGTTTCTTTACAAAGGTAAATAAAGAAAATATAGGGTTGGGCCGATAGACGATGCTACTGTCCATTGCTGATGGCTGACAGCCTGACAGACATCAGGATGTTGATTAAAAATCCCAAGTAATCTACCCAGCTCTGCCCACAACCCTCTGTGGAGCGGATAGAGCAGGGTCAGTGTACCTGTAAGTTTACTTGTAAGTTAGAATACAAGTTAAAAGTATAGTTGCAAACTAGTTGTGTTTACTTAAGTATTTATTACACATAAGTGTACTTAAAAGTATGCTTTTGTAAACTTGAAAGTGGGCCAATTTAGTCACAAGAAGTTTTGGAAAACGTACACTTACAAGTATAATACTAGTACATTATTATTAGTGCCTACTACATTAAATATAAAATAAAATAAACGAATACATAGTAAATAAATATACTTTACTCGAGTATACTTAATGTACTTGAAGTTGACTCATTTTTGTAACGGATTTGATGTGTTGATTCATGAAAAGCATTACATTACTTTGAATATATTAAATACCATATTAATTACATGAACAAAAAAAATCAAGTCATTCAGATTTGAAGTTATTTCTGATGAAAGTTTGTGGACAGTTTGTGCAATTTTTCCTCATTTATTTTTCCAAATTTATTCCATTCACATTTATGCGTCCGGCAGATGCTTTTATACAAATTGAATTAGGCTACAGTACATTCAAGCTGTACATTTTTTACCACAGAAACACTAGGTTTCAGGTTACTTGTTTGCCCAGTTTTTGACCTCCTGTCATACAAACTTCAGCGTTCAGTGTTGTGAGCGCCATCACTCGCACACCTTCTCCATCCAGCATCCATCAATTCCATTACATTTATTTACTCTTCCTGTCTTATTCCACTCCTGCTAATGCGCTCGGCCTCCTGAGGAATCCGTTTAAAAGCTCTCACTAGACAAACATAATAAAAAGGGGGTGTGGCCGTCTCAATTGTGTTGAGAGGTAAAAGAAAGCACAAAAGTTGTTTTTGTTTGTGGGTGTGTTTTAACCGGCACATGAAGGTACAGGTTGAGATGTTCTTGGAGTATGTGATTAGTGTGGCGTACTGTTCTATACCCAGAACCCAATCTGTGCCATACTCAGACGCGCTGCCGTTGTGCAGTAACTTAGAGTGTATAATGTGCCGGTTAAAAGGTTTCTAATGCAGACATCAGCGGTCGGAAAGAGACAGTTCTGGGCTGATGGTTTTCTGAGGATGAAGTCATTCAGCTGGAATTCAGATGTACAGGAGTGGCCAAAAGTGATGTCTGGAGGACATATCTAAATATTTGCTTTAAATGCTCAGGTTTGATTAAACCAGCAAAATATGGATGTATGGTGCTTGTAAAGAAATGTATTTGAAATAAATATCGGACAATATGCACTCTAAAAAATGTAACTGGGATTTTACCTAAAACCATTTACACTCAAAAAAAAGCTGTGAAATCAATGAAGAATATACTGTTTAAAAAATGAAGTAAACCTGAGTAACTCAAATATTTCTATAATTCACCTGAAAAATAGTAAGTGTATTAAATGCACTTAAATAACATCAGTCAATTTTTTTAATCAATGTTTTAATATGTTCTACTAAAAATATCTCAGAGCAAGCACTGAATACAGACATATGCGTTATTAATATTTTGTTGATCTTCTCTTGTTTTTGACAGTTCATTTTAAGCACAACTACATGACATAACATACGTAAAATGTTTATATTATTAACTAATTCGTTTATTATTAAATATTTCAAGTAAAGGAAAAGATGTCACTTTTCGCCACTACTGTATGTGCAGTAAAATCAAACTGGAGGTGTTTTTTAAGGTAGTTAATATTTTAAACATTCTGATCGAACATAAACGCTCACCCGTACATGTGATAGGCGAGGGTACAGCGCGGAACAGTGGATTGTATCCGGTCATTGAAATAGGGAGATTCCGACCTCGATAGGAATACTAGTTGTTGTTAAAAACATAAAGACATGAATTGTTTATGCACTCATACTGCTTATGTTTAAGTTTGTTGAGGGTTGAGATGCACATAAGAAGAGTTTCAAATTGACGAGATCTTGTGTTGGATACCAATGCTTTGGTCGAGATAGTTGAGTAGGTTGGATATGTGGATCGTTGGAGTAGAAAGGCTGAAGCTAGATTAGTGTAAAGTTGCATTTGTGGTGGCTTGCTTGTGTATTTATATTAGAAGTGTCGGTAAGTGTTGGGAGTTGGTGCGGTGGAATTGACTAGACCTATAAGAGAGTATAAGGTGAATTGCAAATGCTGATATATGTATTGTGGAGACAAATCACTGCAAATGTCAGTCAACACAAATCATTATATAAAAGATAGCAAGGTGAAGAAAATGTGAAACTCAAAAAGAGTTAAACTATTTAGTATAATTGTGAGTAGCAATACCAAACTGGTATAATCAACATGCCAACGAGAACACTTAGGACACAGTCGAAAAGCAAACAGGTATATATGCCAGTATGCTTTGAGAGTGAGGATTTGCGCTCACGTACCATTGGTTTCTTAAGAAAAGTCGGAACAACAAATCAAGAAAGACACAGAGGGGTTCCTGTTTGGCAATATATACCTCTAACTCACAAGAGACCACACGTGACAAGACTTTTTATTCAAAAGCTCAATCACTTTCATTTTTCCGTGTTATAGATTTTCTTGGCAGAGTTGTTTTTCTTCGTTGGGTCGAGATTAAGGCGGGTCACAAAACTTGCATCCCCCCAATCCACTCACCAATCTCATCTCATCCTCTTCCTCTCATCTTCTCTTCATCCTGACACAGACAAGCACAAGTGTTGAGACTAATTGAATACCATCGATGACGAGTATCATGCGAGTGATTATAATGGTGGAAGCTACAAGTTTGTATCATTGCGTGTGGTCGTCGGGTGTCCTCTAGGCTAATGGTTGAGGTTTCAAGCATCGCAGTGGAGTAGTTTTAAACGTTGGAAGGAAATGCAGAGGAATATCCTTATTTAAACCACATACCACACTAAATAAGGCGCTGTCGTAAAACTTTTTGTTTGATTCTATCAACTACAAACAGACTTCGTCGGGGAGAAGCGAGCACAAGATCAGTTAAATCTACAATCGATCAAATCAGACCTATCATTGATACGGAATGAAAACTAGATCAGATGTTAAGGTTCTAATTGACATAACACAGATGTCTTTCTACGAAGGTGACTGACAATCTGGATTGTTATTCGAGGGGACTCTGTAAAAGATTGTCAAGAATAGAACACTCCAGTAGCTGTCTGGTTCTTTGTTTAACCTAACTGGAACCCTGCTGAGCTGCTGGCCCATCGCTTGCTGTCTATGGAGTACACGTCTTTATTTTGAAGTGAACGCTCATAAGCAATAACGTTATCACACAAACATTCACACGTTTTCAAGCTTTAACTATTTTTATTGATATTTGTTGGATATGGTTCAAATACAAATTTATAATTGTGGATATATCACTGAAATGGTCACAATGCACTATGGGATTGCTTGTTCTGCAAAGGACAACACAATCATTGTGTTATATTTTTATTATTATTTGGAAAAGTCTCTGTTGCTTATGATGCCTAAAAATGTTGTCTAGGTAGGCGGCTCACTAGGTTTTATAATTAAGATTGAATCAAATTAAAATCATTGCAGTAGGGTTCAGAGAAAAAGACCACCGTCTGGTTTCCTTGACAACCTCCCAAAACATCCAGTTACACGTCACCTGACTGTGATGTCATAGAAGCCTTCATTTGCATATTATATGAATCCTTGACATTGAGAAAAAGACTTTGTCTGAGAGATTTGTGAGTTTGTAAATAAGGCTTGTAGGATCATTCATTCAAGTGAAGTGAGGACACTAGCAGCGGCCTTCCGCCCACATATCAGATCTGCATCTCTCTCTTTCAATTTCTACATGTGTGCTTGTCTGGGAGAGAGAGAGAGAGAGAGAGAGAGAGAGAGGGGGGAATGTGGGAGAAGTTTGCCGCGCGTCGACCACAGAAAAAACACTCTGCAATAAAAACAAACAGGAAAAATGAAAGGTTTGCTTTGAAAGTAGAACAACGGCCTGAGCGCGCACACATCCAGACACGGAAAGTGCTGAGTCAAGTCTGATAGATATACACATACACACACACACATAATTTGTCTTTTATAAGTTTCTGCACATTCACAAACAAATACATGTGCACCTGTCTAAAATAAAACACAACCACACACAAATACAAATAGCACACATGCACACACACACACACTTTCTATCACGTCCATTCAAATACATCCAAAATTGGTCAAACACAATTGTTTGCACAACCAACAAACTTAAATTATGGCGTGATTCATGGTTTTATGTTTACACAATGATTTAATGAACGGTTCAATGAGGCACTTTTACACTTCACTAGTTACATGTAGTTGGTTATGTTGACATGTTTATAACTACCTTAAAAAACACCTCCAGTTTGATTTTACTGCACATACAGTAGTGGCGAAAAGTGACATCTTTTCCTTTACTTGAAATATTTAATAATAAACGAATTAGTTAATAATATAAACATTTTACGTATGTTATGTCATGTAGTTGTGCTTAAAATGAACTGTCAAAAACAAGAGAAGATCAACAAAATATTAATAACGCATATGTCTGTATTCAGTGCTTGCTCTGAGATATTTTTAGTAGAACATATTAAAACATTGATTAAAAAAATTGACTGATGTTATTTAAGTGCATTTAATACACTTACTATTTTTCAGGTGAATTATAGAAATATTTGAGTTACTCAGGTTTACTTCATTTTTTAAACAGTATATTCTTCATTGATTTCACAGCTTTTTTTTGAGTGTAAATGGTTTTAGGTAAAATCCCAGTTACATTTTTTAGAGTGCATATTGTCCGATATTTATTTCAAATACATTTCTTTACAAGCACCATACATCCATATTTTGCTGGTTTAATCAAACCTGAGCATTTAAAGCAAATATTTAGATATGTCCTCCAGACATCACTTTTGGCCACTCCTGTACATCTGAATTCCAGCTGAATGACTTCATCCTCAGAAAACCATCAGCCCAGAACTGTCTCTTTCCGACCGCTGATGTCTGCATTAGAAACCTTTTAACCGGCACATTATACACTCTAAGTTACTGCACAACGGCAGCGCGTCTGAGTATGGCACAGATTGGGTTCTGGGTATAGAACAGTACGCCACACTAATCACATACTCCAAGAACATCTCAACCTGTACCTTCATGTGCCGGTTAAAACACACCCACAAACAAAAACAACTTTTGTGCTTTCTTTTACCTCTCAACACAATTGAGACGGCCACACCCCCTTTTTATTATGTTTGTCTAGTGAGAGCTTTTAAACGGATTCCTCAGGAGGCCGAGCGCATTAGCAGGAGTGGAATAAGACAGGAAGAGTAAATAAATGTAATGGAATTGATGGATGCTGGATGGAGAAGGTGTGCGAGTGATGGCGCTCACAACACTGAACGCTGAAGTTTGTATGACAGGAGGTCAAAAACTGGGCAAACAAGTAACCTGAAACCTAGTGTTTCTGTGGTAAAAAATGTACAGCTTGAATGTACTGTAGCCTAATTCAATTTGTATAAAAGCATCTGCCGGACGCATAAATGTGAATGGAATAAATTTGGAAAAATAAATGAGGAAAAATTGCACAAACTGTCCACAAACTTTCATCAGAAATAACTTCAAATCTGAATGACTTGATTTTTTTTGTTCATGTAATTAATATGGTATTTAATATATTCAAAGTAATGTAATGCTTTTCATGAATCAACACATCAAATCCGTTACAAAAATGAGTCAACTTCAAGTACATTAAGTATACTCGAGTAAAGTATATTTATTTACTATGTATTCGTTTATTTTATTTTATATTTAATGTAGTAGGCACTAATAATAATGTACTAGTATTATACTTGTAAGTGTACGTTTTCCAAAACTTCTTGTGACTAAATTGGCCCACTTTCAAGTTTACAAAAGCATACTTTTAAGTACACTTATGTGTAATAAATACTTAAGTAAACACAACTAGTTTGCAACTATACTTTTAACTTGTATTCTAACTTACAAGTAAACTTACAGGTACACTGACCCTGCTCTATCCGCTCCACAGAGGGTTGTGGGCAGAGCTGGGTAGATTACTTGGGATTTTTAATCAACATCCTGATGTCTGTCAGGCTGTCAGCCATCAGCAATGGACAGTAGCATCGTCTATCGGCCCAACCCTATATTTTCTTTATTTACCTTTGTAAAGAAACATCGTTGCTTGAACGGCTACTTTCTACTGTCTCAGCTGACGACATCATTTTGTACTGTGGTGGCCACCGTCGTGCTTCTGAAGGGAGGGGTGAGCGGACGACTGAGAGATTGGTCCACTAGTGGTCGCTAAAAATCCCACATTGCGACTTTAAAGTATACTGTCAGTGAAGTAATAGTTTTGTAGTTTTTATACTGGAAGTACGTTTTTTTTACAATTGCACTTTAAGTACACTACTATGTTTCTAGTAAGATATCATTTTTATACATGAAATATAAAGTATACATACTTTCTTATTTTTTAGTTTAAAAGAACTGTACTATATAAATACAGTTAAAACTTATTTTTGTAAGGGATCTAAATGGGAAAAAAATCAAGCCATACCAAACTAAATGCCAGCAACTTCATGTCAAACACTCAGAGTGAAACTTGTCTCAGATTATTTATATTTTGTATGATATGAGTATATCTGTGCTAAATGTAGTGTAGTATTCTCTAGTATTTTAATACAGTTTCAAATATACAGCAGGACCAACAGCATATGTCTAGCGCTAGGTTTGCAAACCTACTGTAAAACAGGAATACTTTAAAGTACACATAAAGATGAACAGATTTAAAACAGAGATGATATACCTACCCACAGTCACGCGTTACAAACACTTGCGCTGCAATGGCGGCCTGGAGATATATGAGGGATGAGATGAGTGTTAGTCACAGAGCGGAAAGACATGAAGACAACATGTGCAAATATCCCAACCACACTTAGATGCCCTGACGTGACGGTCGGCTCGGCACGTGTGAACATCCTAGCATCAGTCATCAGTGCATGATAATGGCAATGATAATATTCAAATGAATGCTTACACAAACAGGAAGTGACATCACGTGACGGGCGATAATGAGTTTTTGGTGATTATGGATGATGCAAGGAAGGACACATGTACACGACTACCAGTGAGATGCTTTTTCAGCTCGCTCTGTTCTGGCAGTTCGTCGGCGTATCGACCATCGGGCTGTTAGAGATAGAGGGAGTTCACATTACCCACAATTAAGCTCTATCGATCGGCTTGTGCCCAGAACGCACAGCGGCGCAGTCGTGGCATGCCGCTCACCACGCTGGAATGCACAGCTGTGTAACAGGAGAGCAGATCTGCTGTTTTGATAGCGCTCTGTGTTTTCTCAAACTAGTTTTTAAACCTAAACAAAGGCTGTTGTGAAACGTCTTACTGTTCAGACAAGACACCGCTGCCCAAAGTGAATTAATAGATTTTCCTTTTAAATACTGAAATAACTGTAATCCAATCGTTCCAAATGTATGGAAACATGACGGACACGACGGGTTTCTAAATTATGAGTTTTGATATTTGCAAAGGTTGTGGATAGGAAATGCACAGTTGCAGAGGAAACACAGACATGCAGGTCAAAAACACGTGGAAGGAGTGTGTGTGTGTGATGAGAGATGAGTTTTTTGTGTTTGAAATGAAAAATAAATAAAAGCTCCATGCATTGATTATAGAACTCAAGCAACTAAATTCTTCACTTGCACTTGTGCCTTTAGCATTTTATATTGAAAAAATTGCAACTTGGGATCAATTTAATTATGACAACATTTAGATTTCATGATGAAATTGAATCATCGGGGCAGATATTATATTTATTCCACTACCTAAAATACATCGTTTTTTCACTGTATATAAGCTATAGACAAACCTGATAAAGACACAATTTATTGACAAACCTCAACATGAAATCTAAATTAACACGATTTACTTTCTCTGGATATGATTCTTGCCTTATTGTAAATGATTAATCTGAAAACATGAAATAATGAAATCTTTGTAACCCTTCACCAGAATGTATTTACTTTGCCACTTAAACCAAAAATGAATATTTTGTAATCATTTGTAACCTTTCTGATGAAAGTGAATGGTGACTCAGGCGTTCAAGCTCCAGTCCCCATTCACTTCCATTGTGAATAGAAATGAAACATTCATTAAAAATGACAACATCATGACAGAATTTTCATTCTGGGGCAAATTTTTAGTTCTAACTTCAAAACAAATATACACAATGTAGTTATCCAAGAGACTAATGATGTTCCTCATACAGTATGTACATGTTCACTTCCAAGTGTGGACCAGAAAACATTAAGACAGACTGAACTCAAGAGTATAAACATCTGCGAGACAATCAAGGAGAGATGAAGAAATACAAAGAAGAGAAAGAGAGAGTGAGACAGACAGAACTCACAATAGCCATCCCAGCAGAGACTTCCAGAAGTCCGATACTGAGTTCAGCTGAGCAAACAGCCTCATGCAAACAGCATTAGCACACACGCACGACGCACACACGCACAGCACGACAGCACACACACACACACACACACACACACACACACACACCACACACACACACACACACACACAACACCAACAAAACAAAAAACAAAACCACCCCACACACCGACACACCCACACCACACGTCAATCAGTCACACACCACCGACTCACCGGCCACCAACCACGCACCCACCTCTCTATATCTGACAGCATTTAGGGATTAATCATCAGGAAGCTGCTACTTTAACACACGTATCAGAGCCAACTGTGGTGTGTGTGGTGTGGTGGTGGTGTGTGTGAGTGTGTGTGTGTGTGTGTGTGTGTGTGTGTGTGTGTGCGTGTGTGTGCGTGTGTGTCTGTGTGTGTGTGCGTGCGTGCGTGTGTGTGTGTGTGTGTGTGTGTGTGTGTGTGTGTGCTGTGCGTGCGTGCGTGCGTGCGTGCGTGCGTGTGTGCTAATGCTGTTTGCATGAGGCTGTTTGCTCAGCTGAACTCAGTATCGGACTTCTGGAAGTCTCTGCTGGGATGGCTATTGTGAGTTCTGTCTGTCTCACTCTCTCTTTCTCTTCTTTGTATTTCTTCATCTCTCCTTGATTGTCTCGCAGATGTTTATACTCTTGAGTTCAGTCTGTCTTAATGTTTTCTGGTCCACACTTGGAAGTGAACATGTACATACTGTATGAGGAACATCATTAGTCTCTTGGATAACTACATTGTGTATATTTGTTTTGAAGTTAGAACTAAAAATTTGCCCCAGAATGAAAATTCTGTCATGATGTTGTCATTTTTAATGAATGTTTCATTTCTATTCACAATGGAAGTGAATGGGGACTGGAGCTTGAACGCCTGAGTCACCATTCACTTTCATCAGAAAGGTTACAAATGATTACAAAATATTCATTTTTGGTTTAAGTGGCAAAGTAAATACATTCTGGTGAAGGGTTACAAAGATTTCATTATTTCATGTTTTCAGATTAATCATTTACAATAAGGCAAGAATCATATCCAGAGAAAGTAAATCGTGTTAATTTAGATTTCATGTTGAGGTTTGTCAATAAATTGTGTCTTTATCAGGTTTGTCTATAGCTTATATACAGTGAAAAAACGATGTATTTTAGGTAGTGGAATAAATATAATATCTGCCCCGATGATTCAATTTCATCATGAAATCTAAATGTTGTCATAATTAAATTGATCCCAAGTTGCAATTTTTTCAATATAAAATGCTAAAGGCACAAGTGCAAGTGAAGAATTTAGTTGCTTGAGTTCTATAATCAATGCATGGAGCTTTTATTTATTTTTCATTTCAAACACAAAAAACTCATCTCTCATCACACACACACACTCCTTCCACGTGTTTTTGACCTGCATGTCTGTGTTTCCTCTGCAACTGTGCATTTCCTATCCACAACCTTTGCAAATATCAAAACTCATAATTTAGAAACCCGTCGTGTCCGTCATGTTTCCATACATTTGGAACGATTGGATTACAGTTATTTCAGTATTTAAAAGGAAAATCTATTAATTCACTTTGGGCAGCGGTGTCTTGTCTGAACAGTAAGACGTTTCACAACAGCCTTTGTTTAGGTTTAAAAACTAGTTTGAGAAAACACAGAGCGCTATCAAAACAGCAGATCTGCTCTCCTGTTACACAGCTGTGCATTCCAGCGTGGTGAGCGGCATGCCACGACTGCGCCGCTGTGCGTTCTGGGCACAAGCCGATCGATAGAGCTTAATTGTGGGTAATGTGAACTCCCTCTATCTCTAACAGCCCGATGGTCGATACGCCGACGAACTGCCAGAACAGAGCGAGCTGAAAAAGCATCTCACTGGTAGTCGTGTACATGTGTCCTTCCTTGCATCATCCATAATCACCAAAAACTCATTATCGCCCGTCACGTGATGTCACTTCCTGTTTGTGTAAGCATTCATTTGAATATTATCATTGCCATTATCATGCACTGATGACTGATGCTAGGATGTTCACACGTGCCGAGCCGACCGTCACGTCAGGGCATCTAAGTGTGGTTGGGATATTTGCACATGTTGTCTTCATGTCTTTCCGCTCTGTGACTAACACTCATCTCATCCCTCATATATCTCCAGGCCGCCATTGCAGCGCAAGTGTTTGTAACGCGTGACTGTGGGTAGGTATATCATCTCTGTTTTAAATCTGTTCATCTTTATGTGTACTTTAAAGTATTCCTGTTTTACAGTAGGTTTGCAAACCTAGCGCTAGACATATGCTGTTGGTCCTGCTGTATATTTGAAACTGTATTAAAATACTAGAGAATACTACACTACATTTAGCACAGATATACTCATATCATACAAAATATAAATAATCTGAGACAAGTTTCACTCTGAGTGTTTGACATGAAGTTGCTGGCATTTAGTTTGGTATGGCTTGATTTTTTTCCCATTTAGATCCCTTACAAAAATAAGTTTTAACTGTATTTATATAGTACAGTTCTTTTAAACTAAAAAATAAGAAAGTATGTATACTTTATATTTCATGTATAAAAATGATATCTTACTAGAAACATAGTAGTGTACTTAAAGTGCAATTGTAAAAAAAACGTACTTCCAGTATAAAAACTACAAAACTATTACTTCACTGACAGTATACTTTAAAGTCGCAATGTGGGATTTTTAGCGACCACTAGTGGACCAATCTCTCAGTCGTCCGCTCACCCCTCCCTTCAGAAGCACGACGGTGGCCACCACAGTACAAAATGATGTCGTCAGCTGAGACAGTAGAAAGTAGCCGTTCAAGCAACGATGTTTCTTTACAAAGGTAAATAAAGAAAATATAGGGTTGGGCCGATAGACGATGCTACTGTCCATTGCTGATGGCTGACAGCCTGACAGACATCAGGATGTTGATTAAAAATCCCAAGTAATCTACCCAGCTCTGCCCACAACCCTCTGTGGAGCGGATAGAGCAGGGTCAGTGTACCTGTAAGTTTACTTGTAAGTTAGAATACAAGTTAAAAGTATAGTTGCAAACTAGTTGTGTTTACTTAAGTATTTATTACACATAAGTGTACTTAAAAGTATGCTTTTGTAAACTTGAAAGTGGGCCAATTTAGTCACAAGAAGTTTTGGAAAACGTACACTTACAAGTATAATACTAGTACATTATTATTAGTGCCTACTACATTAAATATAAAATAAAATAAACGAATACATAGTAAATAAATATACTTTACTCGAGTATACTTAATGTACTTGAAGTTGACTCATTTTTGTAACGGATTTGATGTGTTGATTCATGAAAAGCATTACATTACTTTGAATATATTAAATACCATATTAATTACATGAACAAAAAAAATCAAGTCATTCAGATTTGAAGTTATTTCTGATGAAAGTTTGTGGACAGTTTGTGCAATTTTTCCTCATTTATTTTTCCAAATTTATTCCATTCACATTTATGCGTCCGGCAGATGCTTTTATACAAATTGAATTAGGCTACAGTACATTCAAGCTGTACATTTTTTACCACAGAAACACTAGGTTTCAGGTTACTTGTTTGCCCAGTTTTTGACCTCCTGTCATACAAACTTCAGCGTTCAGTGTTGTGAGCGCCATCACTCGCACACCTTCTCCATCCAGCATCCATCAATTCCATTACATTTATTTACTCTTCCTGTCTTATTCCACTCCTGCTAATGCGCTCGGCCTCCTGAGGAATCCGTTTAAAAGCTCTCACTAGACAAACATAATAAAAAGGGGGTGTGGCCGTCTCAATTGTGTTGAGAGGTAAAAGAAAGCACAAAAGTTGTTTTTGTTTGTGGGTGTGTTTTAACCGGCACATGAAGGTACAGGTTGAGATGTTCTTGGAGTATGTGATTAGTGTGGCGTACTGTTCTATACCCAGAACCCAATCTGTGCCATACTCAGACGCGCTGCCGTTGTGCAGTAACTTAGAGTGTATAATGTGCCGGTTAAAAGGTTTCTAATGCAGACATCAGCGGTCGGAAAGAGACAGTTCTGGGCTGATGGTTTTCTGAGGATGAAGTCATTCAGCTGGAATTCAGATGTACAGGAGTGGCCAAAAGTGATGTCTGGAGGACATATCTAAATATTTGCTTTAAATGCTCAGGTTTGATTAAACCAGCAAAATATGGATGTATGGTGCTTGTAAAGAAATGTATTTGAAATAAATATCGGACAATATGCACTCTAAAAAATGTAACTGGGATTTTACCTAAAACCATTTACACTCAAAAAAAAGCTGTGAAATCAATGAAGAATATACTGTTTAAAAAATGAAGTAAACCTGAGTAACTCAAATATTTCTATAATTCACCTGAAAAATAGTAAGTGTATTAAATGCACTTAAATAACATCAGTCAATTTTTTTAATCAATGTTTTAATATGTTCTACTAAAAATATCTCAGAGCAAGCACTGAATACAGACATATGCGTTATTAATATTTTGTTGATCTTCTCTTGTTTTTGACAGTTCATTTTAAGCACAACTACATGACATAACATACGTAAAATGTTTATATTATTAACTAATTCGTTTATTATTAAATATTTCAAGTAAAGGAAAAGATGTCACTTTTCGCCACTACTGTATGTGCAGTAAAATCAAACTGGAGGTGTTTTTTAAGGTAGTTATAAACATGTCAACATAACCAACTACATGTAACTAGTGAAGTGTAAAAGTGCCTCATTGAACCGTTCATTAAATCATTGTGTAAACATAAAACCATGAATCACGCCATAATTTAAGTTTGTTGGTTGTGCAAACAATTGTGTTTGACCAATTTTGGATGTATTTGAATGGACGTGATAGAAAGTGTGTGTGTGTGTGCATGTGTGCTATTTGTATTTGTGTGTGGTTGTGTTTTATTTTAGACAGGTGCACATGTATTTGTTTGTGAATGTGCAGAAACTTATAAAAGACAAATTATGTGTGTGTGTGTATGTGTATATCTATCAGACTTGACTCAGCACTTTCCGTGTCTGGATGTGTGCGCGCTCAGGCCGTTGTTCTACTTTCAAAGCAAACCTTTCATTTTTCCTGTTTGTTTTTATTGCAGAGTGTTTTTTCTGTGGTCGACGCGCGGCAAACTTCTCCCACATTCCCCCCTCTCTCTCTCTCTCTCTCTCTCTCTCTCTCCCAGACAAGCACACATGTAGAAATTGAAAGAGAGAGATGCAGATCTGATATGTGGGCGGAAGGCCGCTGCTAGTGTCCTCACTTCACTTGAATGAATGATCCTACAAGCCTTATTTACAAACTCACAAATCTCTCAGACAAAGTCTTTTTCTCAATGTCAAGGATTCATATAATATGCAAATGAAGGCTTCTATGACATCACAGTCAGGTGACGTGTAACTGGATGTTTTGGGAGGTTGTCAAGGAAACCAGACGGTGGTCTTTTTCTCTGAACCCTACTGCAATGATTTTAATTTGATTCAATCTTAATTATAAAACCTAGTGAGCCGCCTACCTAGACAACATTTTTAGGCATCATAAGCAACAGAGACTTTTCCAAATAATAATAAAAATATAACACAATGATTGTGTTGTCCTTTGCAGAACAAGCAATCCCATAGTGCATTGTGACCATTTCAGTGATATATCCACAATTATAAATTTGTATTTGAACCATATCCAACAAATATCAATAAAAATAGTTAAAGCTTGAAAACGTGTGAATGTTTGTGTGATAACGTTATTGCTTATGAGCGTTCACTTCAAAATAAAGACGTGTACTCCATAGACAGCAAGGCAGCTCACAGGGTTTTACAGAAAAGTTCTATTTGAAATCTTGTGTACATGTTGAGAACCTTCTAGTTTGTCTCCGAATGGCTGTTGTGGTTTTCTTGTCCGTCTCCCACAGTCTGAAGAACAACATTAGCAGCTCTTATTTGTGTCTTGTTTAAAACTACCTGCCCTGCTTAACTACCACTGGTTAACTCAAACACTTAACACCGACGCACAAACATCAACTTTATAGTGTTCTTTTAACCAGTGAGAGTGTGTACGTGTGTGTGGAGTATTTTGAAAACCTCTGTGCTTTTTGATGTTGTGGAATTTTTAGAAACCAATGTATGACAATTTTCATAACTCTCATTTTCCTGTTTTGTCCTGTCTTGTTTCCGTGTGTGTCTGTTTGTTGATCTTTTATATGTTTCACCTTTGATTTCACATTTTTCTTCACGTTCATTTTATAATTGTGTTGAAATTTTGCGATCGTGTCTCTGTTATTTTCGCTTCATAATTATAATTCTGTCTGCTTCACCGTCACCCAAATCGATTTATTAACCGCACCGTAACATCATGTGACGCCAATAACAACCCACTCCATTGCCCATGCTTTTTAACCCGAACCACATTTGAAACTTTCTTTGATCTCTCACTAACATGAACCAAAATGTTTAAACCTCGACCTGGTCCAATCTCATCTATAAACCCGATAAATCACTCAACGCAGCCACCGGCTACGAGAAATCTCGTAGCCTCAACAACATATCAGGAATGACGGGGTCAGCCCTGCGTTTGACCCCCATCACCAGCACGCCCTACGACCCTTACGAGGCCCCGGGACCCCTCCGCCGCTGCCGATCGCCCATTCCCTCCATTTTGTAGCAGAATGAGACAGAAGGACTCAGGAAAGGAGAAAAGAAAGGCAGGATGGCCTCATACTGGCCTTCATGGCAATAATAACCGTAAAAACACATGCAGGTGTAGGTGAAGACTGATGTTAATATAGAGAAATAGACCTGTCGGGTCAAAAGTCAGTGCAGTAGATGTGTTTATGAGTAAATTGTTTGATTGTTTATTTTTCGCCATCCTAACCCGTAGTATATTATTCGTTTACATTAGACGGAGCGGAGGCTCTTTTAATGCATTTACTACTTTTATTTGGTGTGCTTAATCCTTCCATCTTGTGCTATTGCCTCAAATACTGAATTATTCCTGATGAATATTACTGTGAATATGTCATTCTCGACTGTAAAAAAAAGTGAAGCAGAATTTTTAATGCAAGAATATTGTATAGCCTATATGCAGTCATTATTCTGCACCTAGATCAAAAATGTATATCACACTTAACTCTACGTTGTTTGTTTGTTGAATTGTCATTGAATCAAACCTATATAATGACCAAAATGACTTATTTGGATTATTTGTTATTAACATTGTTCTATTTTTGTTTCTGCATTGGCTTCATCACGTTTGTTTGCATTTATTTATATAATGGTTTTTTCACATTATAATATAACTTGCCAAATTTAGTCCACATCAGAAGCTAATCTTCCCAAGTCAACTTAAACCTAACTCTTTTGTTCACACTCATTTTGCCATTGTGCACGGTGTTGGTGATGTATTAGACTTAAAGGAAAATTGAGCAAACACTTGTCCATGCAGGCACACATACAGTATATGCAAAACATGCAATATTCCACTAACTCATAATGCTGCAAACAAAACTCACACGCACACGTGTTGTTTATATGTGTAAGCATGTGGTTAATCCTGAAATGAAAGTACAGTGATGAAGATGTGGATTTTGTGACTGTTTATAGATTTTAGGAGAATTTCTTGAGTGACTTGTCAATGTTAATGTCCTGATGTTGTTCTTTTGGTCTGTTTTGAATGTGTTTCAAAGACAAACTGTTTTTGTTTTCAAAAACATTACACGACAGTTTCATTTGTATATGATATATACGTACGTGTTACTGTGTTTCTTTTCAGTATTACAAATAGACTTAAAAAATCTCAGTATATTCAGGTCCCTGTGACCGAGTGCTTCCAGAATCATAAGAAAATCAAGTAAATAAGCCATTTCTGAGAAAAGACTTTCCTGAAATAGCAAAAAGAAAAACATGTTGCAATAATTGCAAAGATGTAGTTTATAGATAACTGTATGTTACTAGTTTTCCTTCCATGTTATTCAGTTTCCCAATGGAGAACTGGCCACTGACCGCAAATACTTCCATAAGGAGCCATTTTGTTTTAAATATGGCGCCTCTATCGTGCAGACCTGGACCCCACCATGTATCCTTCAACTTTAGATATTCTTCATGCAACAAGAGTGGGACGCCAGGTCACCTCCTCATTCACTGTGAAACCAGAGACTGCTGTCTTCACGTCTCCATTAGTCATAGATCTCTAATGATTAGTTAGTTCTCTCTGTCTTCCATTTGTGAGTCGATGTTAATGTTTCTATTGTGCTGTTCTTGATGTTTAGAAGCTGTTTTTTCCTCTGTGAAGTAAATGCCATCTAGTTGTACTGTACACAACACTGTCCGCTCACTAAAACACATTTCTATAAAAAAAGCAAGAGCCCCCTATGAGGATAAGTTAGACAGCAGTGTTGTTTTAGAGAGCCACACTAGCTAGATTTAACTAGCTTCACCTGTCAATGCAAAGCTTCCAGATCCACCTGGTACACTTGATGCTCATTAAACTCATCTCCAATGCTTTTCTCTTTTTCTATACTTGTTTTTCTTGAAATGTGTGTGATATTTATTCACAGAAGTATTTTGGAGGTTTATGGTGTATACACGTGTGTTTGAGTGTGATGTCAGCGAGTGCGTGTGGTTCTTTGTGTTTTTCAGAGGATTGATTTCGCATGAACGTAAAATAATGAATAGTATTTTTCATGCACCCTGGTAATGTTTTAAAATGACATTAAAGGGATTGTTCACCCAAAAATGTATTCACCCTGGCCTTGAGTTGTTTCAAAAGATGTTTGGAAGAATGCTTGTATCCAAACAGTTCTTGGCCACCATTGACTACCATAGTAGGAAAAATGACAATGGTAGTCAAAAGTGCCCCAGAACTGTTTGCTTTCCTACATTCCTCAAACTATCTTCTTTTGTGTTTAACAGAACAAAGACATTTATATATACAGATTTGGAACAACTTGAGAGTGTTACATTTTGGGTGAACTGTTCCTTTAATTAAATGTGTTTTTTTTTGCCTAAAGTGTTACAAAGAGCGATTTGCATGTATTGAAAGATTATTACTTTAACTTGATTTTTTTTGTAGTGGAAATAAGAGCTAACTGTTATTGCTCATCTGATCACAAATGCTGTCCACTTTAAAATGAATAAATGATCAAGGTTACAGCTAGAATAGTTCAATGAATGATCTGTTAACACACTTTTTACAGTACATGCTTAACTTTTACCAGCCATCCACAGGTAAACCTTCCCCAGCTTTATACTGTGTTAATCTAAGTTTCCTTTCTCAGCGATAATGTACATTTTATGTCCTTAATGTATCTGGGGTGGACTATTCCATTCCTGCATTCAAGATCTTACATTAATTGGCCAAATGTAGTCCAGTTTCATCGCCCATCCTTTGATTCCATGTGTCATAGGCTACGTTGCCAAAAAAACAAGGTGAATTGGGCGTGTGCGCGTCTGGGACTGGACTTTTTCACCCCCGTGAAGATACATGATGTTCAGTGCATGCCGTTGATCTTTACATTCATGTGTGTAGAACAAATGTTGTGACTTTCGTGTTTGCGTCAATAGTTTTCTATGTGCACCTTTTTCAGTTTTCAGTTGTTCATTGTTTCTACACCTTCACAGCATCGGGTGTGTGCACGTTCTCGTCTAACGGCTGCGTTATATGTCTGTTTCTGTCCGCAGTGTTAAGTTTCTAGCGTTTGGCGAATCTTTTAAGGAGACACGGTGAGTCGCCGAATCCTGACAGTTTTGCCGATGGCGCCGTACCATCCACACACTGGACATGCGAGGAATGTCGGAGTTGCGAGAGGGTGTGACTGGAAAGAAAAAAACACGGAAAAGGGATTTTCCAAGGCCGGATCTTCACACGGTAACCAAAGCAACCTCACCGAAAATTCCGGATCACTCCTCTTCCTTGAGACAGACTGACTCTGAACACTGCACTGACACACTGAACCAAACCAACCGACATTCCAGTGAAAACACAAGATGGTTTGACTGCCGCACTGGTTTCTGTATATTCGTCTATATGTGAGAATGAAGGACCAAGTTCGAATAATTATGTAGCATTTCTGCTAAGACCCTGTAGCATCTCTTGGCTGGGAGAATCTCCAACAACCTTTTTAAAGACTGATGTTCATTGACAGTTTGCACAGAATGACTAAATATGGCTTAGTCATGCACAACGTTTTTCTTGTTGTCCCCACTCAGCATTTTAGCCGCCAAGTGTGTCCGTGCTTCGCCGTGTGGTAGTTTCCATTCGCCGTCCGAGAAAACGAGTCTTCGAGAAGCGTTTCTCTCTTTTTGAGTCCAACTAAAGCGGGGCAAGCGAAGCGCCGTCGCTTTTCCCAAACAGTCTTCCAGTTTTCCCCGTGAGTGCAGCGTCGAAACACACGGTCGGTCCCGACAGACCAAAGTCCGTTTCCTCTGACCAAATAACGCACGAGAGTTCAAATGGCACAAAACAACCCAAACCGGATCAAAGCGGCGACGTCTTTGTCCCTTTAAACGCGAACAGATTGGCTGTACTGCCATGGTTACGGTCCTTTTAAAAGAACCCCTGAAAAATTGAGGAACGTTTCTAATTCCCACATTAAGCCTCTCTTGTTCCTAAATTACACAGATTATAGAGAATTATTTTGTCATTTCGTTAATGATTTATTTTGTATTACGTAGAGCTAATTAATGCTGCCATAGATGATGCGCGTGCACACGCAAGAGTCCTCGGACCAATAACAAGTGTTCTTGTGTTGTGTTGTTCTGAAAGAGGGTGTTAAGGTCAGGGAAACAAACCCATTCTTAAAATGCTCCCTGTCGACAAATCGTCTGCGTTAGACTTAAAACTAAAAACTGCCTTCAGACTTTCCCTCCGTCATCGACTTGTATTCTCTCCTATTGGCTTGATGTCGCTCACTGTTGTTTCTTCTCGACCAATCAGAGGGAGCGTTCGACGAGGTCACGCCAAACCAATCAAGGAGAATAAATGTACAAAGAAAAAATAATTTATATTTTGATATGTTATGTAGTTGCAGAAACGTCTCCATGGTTCACAGGGAACGTGACAAATACAATTATGAAAAAAATACAATAAAGGGTGAAATTCGCTCTTTGGGAGGGAGGGAGGGAGGGAGCAAAATAGATCATGATGGTTGGATTATAGACTGAATTGTGAGAAAACGGATGTCAAATATGAAGAAACAAAAACAAATAACAAAAAAGCCAGAGGAAAAAATGATTAAAAATGCATTTTTGTAACTTTGTTTACCAGCATGAAAACTTTGCATGACTGTATTTTCTGCCAGCCCTTAGTTGAAGTGAGGAGGGCTAAAATAATAATGAAAAAATATATTAACAGTAAGGATGTTAATAAAATGAACAAATAAAAAAACATGATATGCAATGGATATTTAAGAAAATAATATATTTAAAAGAGCTATATTTTGTTTTGAAATAGGAAGAAAATGTGAATAAATTCTGACTGCGAGCTTCACACAGAACTGTTTTATTAGTTTAAGAATAGAAAAAAATCGAAATGCCACCCGTATCTGCTCCATACTGCCCCATGTAATGTTCCTGTTTGGTTGACATGTTTCATCCGTTCCATCAGAACGAACGCCCCGGGACATGTAGATTTCGGTTGTGTATCTCTATGTATGTACTGTAGAAGGGGGCTGAGCAGTGTGTTTTTTTATTCTGTAGACCTGAAATGTTCAGCTAATGTTCGTCTGTGTACAGCATTAGTTTCCTCTGTAGCCATGGTAACAACTGTGCTGATTCTAGAACCCTCTGTAAGTGGGATACGGCCCCTTTTCCCAGCATGCTTAGGGGCCGAAAGCATTTCATCGTCTTCATTTTCTCTCATTGGCAATAATACGAATGATAATCCAGAGCTCTTCTCGGTGGAGAGACTGTAGCAAGGCGAAGAGGAGACTCGTAATAATCTCAGCATCTTCCTTATGAATGGGTACAGGATGGGAAACCGATGTTCTATTATCTCAGGTGTAATGTGAGAAAGCTCAGATCCGCACCAGACTTCTGCCTGCTGGCTTGCCGTCGCTTGTCCGTTTAAAAAAAAAAAAGCCTTTGGTTTTTGAAACAGACCTATAAAAGCACAGTTGATCCTCAGAATTAAAGCAAAGAAGTCATTTGCATGACATGTCTATTTCTTCACAAGCAGTTGGGACGGAAAATAAAGTTTGAGCTTCCAGGCAAACATAGACACCGCAATGAGCCATTATCATTTTATTGTTCATTATTTGGGAAAAAAATACTTTGTTTACACCTAACTGAAGTGTTTAAGCATTGTAGCACTCCAGTGACTATGTTAACATGACAGGCAGATATAGGAATGGTTTGCCATCATAGACACACATATACATAGATGCCGTCTTTTTCTGAACAGTCAAAGCTGGTCTGTGAACACACGAGATCAAGTGGACTGACCGTCATTATACGTATTAAATGTATAAATATCAAATGCACATATGCAATACATATCAGCTGTAGACAACCAACACAGTCTTCCATGTAAAACGTCATCCCATTTCTTGACACAAAATCGGAGGATGTACGACATTGTGGCAGTGAGTGTTGACTGTACCAAAATGTTTGGAATGTGGCATCTATGTGTGTATGTCTATGGTCCCCATCACATTTCTAAGTGAGGGAGCTTAAAAGCAGAGCTTCATAAACTTGCTCGAATCATTCATGATGTTGCAATGAGATGGACTATGCAAGGCACGTCAGCTGTTCATGAAGGGAGCGAATCAACCAAGTACCCTTGAATATGAGCCTTGACCTCATTGTAGGTGTCAAAACTCTAGATGGAGCGCGTCGGCTAATTGAGAAGTCAACAGAAACCAGAATAAACCTCAAAAGAGAGACGGCGTGAAGGTTGAAGCAGGTAGCGGTCTGGTGTCACGGCTTTGAGTTCTTCCAGGTCTGCTGATATCATCAGATTATATGTGGAACGCAGAGAACGGAGGTGGAGACACGACCTTTGGCAGAAAGACAATATGACACGGCTTATATTTTAGAAAATCATACCATGTGAAAGCGAGATGTCTTCATGCTGGGTCACTGGGTCCGTTCCCACCCCAGAATGAAACCTTATAGGCCAGATCTTTGTTTTATCTCTTCCAAAGTTGTGCATATTTATAGTTTTCTAACTTATTTTGGTTATCAATTTATTGAACAGTTTATATTTTCTACAGTTTTGGTTTTCAGTTCTTCACTTTGTCCCATATCAAAGGTTGTTCATGTATTTTTAAGACCACCTTGTTCACCCACCCACACACACAGTATATATATATATATATATATATATATATATATATATGTATCAAGGAAAAAAGCCTGCTGGATTTGATTTGAGAAGGCATTAAGACCACTTCGGTCCAGGGGTCACAAAGTAACGTAGAATGAATATTTTAAAGCATGCTCTTCCAGCGAGACACCACGACACATATCCGCTCTGGCGTTTCACGTCATGATTTGGGTTCATTTCTAAATCTTTTGTGATATCACACTGCCCTCTTGAAATGATTTGGAATGGTGGATCTGTCTGCATTTCTTTCTCTGTGCCTGCTCTTGTATTCAGTGTCATTTGATCATTCCTGTGGATTAAGTTTCATTTGATGTACTTGAATTACAGATATGCAATCACCACCTCTCTGACCACTGCCAATCATCCCGATCAATAATCAATATGATTAAAGTGATTAACAACCTTCATGTGCGTCTTCTGTTGGAACACAAAACTCTTACGCTCCAGAATTTTTGTAACTTATTCTTATTTGGCCAGAGGAGACCGCTGTTGTTCAGATGTTGCTCTTTCACCGCTCAGAAGATTTGATGAAGTTCTCAGTTGTTTATTTAAGAATCAACATTTACATCAGGCGTTTCTCCTAAAAAAGCTCAGCAAAAATACAAAAAACAGAAATGAGATAATTGTTACATAAATAGAGGTGTAAATGAATGTAGGTTGTAGAGGTAATGGAGTTGATATTGAGGTCTTCAATAATATTGACTCAGTTTGAGATCTCTTCTGAAACTCTAATTAAAGACACATTTGAGATTTCTGCCTCTTTTTCTCAGGTTGGGTTAGAAATATCTAAGACCTGTGACGCAAAAGTTTCCGTTGCACAAAAAAACCTTTCCTATTTTCACAATATACAATTAAACTATGAAAAGAAACTTGTTACAGCCATTATCATTGATGCAAACGTTTTATTTAGACACTAACAGACATTTATTACGAGAGAATTTGTGGGTTTATTTCTAACAACATATTGGGGACTTTATTGGGAACTGAAGCGCTTTTGTACAACGATATCAAAACACATTTTTCTGAACGAAGTCAAAAGCACTGCAGACACAGCCCAATTCATTGCACCTCTTCAGGTTTATTTTGTTAACAAACACACAGATATGAAAACATCCCTAAAATGATTTAAAATCTTAATGAAACAGTCCTTTTATGAGCAAAGAACAGAAATATGAAGTAATAGCCAGACAAACGTCAGGAAGCGATTGTGACCATATTACCAAAAACACACGTTTCTTATGTGTCGTATAAATAAAGATTAATAGCACACATGCTAAACAAAACCTGACCCCAAAACCCATTCCTGGATACCTCGAACATCGTTTTCCGCACATACAGCCTCAGCGTTTGCTCCCAAAACATTTCTTCAAGCTAAAAAGTAATGAAAGAACTTTTCAAATGATTCAAGATGCAGGACATAAGCCACAATCAAATATTTACACGTGTGTTTGCCAGGTAACATTAGATTTGGTTTCTTAGTTTGGTGTTAAATAAGCAACATAGAAGAGCCCTCATATATCGATCTTGATCAGTACTCCAGAGCCCGCATGCTGGCGATGGAGGACGACAGTCTGCGTGGGAGGGGCTTGGCCGTTATCCGATATTCCTCCGGTTTGGCACGAAGAAGGGTTACGATATTCTGCAGGCTTCTGGAGGTTTGCAGGCCCAACGCATCCATTACATTACTCAGGTAATCTGTAAGGACAAAAAAAGAAAAACAAGTGGGTTTTAAAGATGAGCGCTACATTAAAATATAGACTGATTGTGAAACTGTGTACACTCAGCTTTCTACACTCATTATGTAAAAGTTTGTTGTTGTACATTGGGGACCAAAAGTATGACACAACATTGAAGATTTGTGCTTCATGAAGTAAACGTCAATTTCATATCCATAAATTTCAGATGTTTCAGAAAACATACCTCAATCTGCACTATTTCTAGGTTGCCTAAGAAAATCTCATCTAAAGAAATCTACCCCACTGTTGCTAATCACTTATTGATTGGGGATAATGGTGCAGTGATGTAATGATGACATCACCAATGTCCGTCGCAAGCTGTTTGGTTGCATGTGGGTTTAGCTCTGGAATCTGTAGGATGACATCACAATAGGTCTGCATGGTTGCCCTGGCGATAGACCCTAGCCAATAATCTGCAGTGTTTTCAAGCTCTGGAACATCATCACCTAGAGCAAGAAAAAACAGAGAAAGTTTGTTTATTTGTGTGCGAGTTGCATAATTCTGTCAGGTTTTGTGTGTTGATATAACCTTGTTCTGGTGGGTATGGCAGTTTGCCGGTATGTAAAGCAAGTTCTAGTGCTGGATCCTCCTGGGCCACAAACGGTTCCAAATGCAAAGGCAAAGACATGATATACTGCCCGATCTATAAACACAAACAAACAAATTAATGTAATAATATATACAACTAAAGAATACATTTGATGTGTTTTAGGTTTATTTAAATATATGTACTGTATTCTTACTATAAATGAGTGATTGATCACATCCAGAATAAAAGTTTGTGTTTACATAATACATTTTAAAAACATTATATATAGTTTAAATTACTGGTAAATATGAATAAATACATGTGAATAATTTCTTAATATGTATACATGTATGTGTTATAAATAAATACACAGACATATATTATGTAAATACAAACTTTTATTCTGGATGCGATTAATTGTGATTAATCGTTTGACATCCCTACTACAAAGTATTAAAACATGATTAAAACATTTGTCGTGCCTTAAATTTATGATTTTAAAGCTGCAATCTGTAACTGGTTTTGGTTAAACATAAAAATCTTTTTTTGCACAATCAATGTTTAAATCCTCTTTTTTACCTAATCCATTCACAACAGAAAGTTTATAATGATGATTTATAATTTGAGCTGTCTGGTACAATAAACCGTACAGATGAACAATGGTACGCCGACATGTAAGTGGCTTGTGTTTGTTCTTGTACTTTAAGCATGTCTTGTAGCGATTTGTCACAACGTTTGACATCATATAAGAACATAGACTAACTCTTGCCATCTGATGATATGTTAATATTGTCTTACATTAGCGATGTACTCTTGCGGTGACAAACTGAAGGCTGGCAGATCATCAGTTAGTGTTTCGCTCAAATCAGCAGAGCCGCGACCCTTCAAAAGTTAAATGCAGAGTCGGACACAAACGCCTCAATGTTGAACCTCATCGCTCACCTAAAATAACCTGAAGTTTGTGAAACGCTGAGCACGCACCTCCGGTTTGGTAAGACGGCAGAGTTGATGTTTGATTTGCAGAAACACAGAGTCAAACGCGAGCTGATTGGCCTGTTGGTTCAGACGCGTCAGAGCGGCGCGAGTCTCGGCCAATAAGCTTGAGTTTCCTGTTCCTTTCTCCTGCACGTAAAATGTCACAGATACTTGAGTTCATTGTTACAAATATGAAACAACGCAGCAATGACAAACAAATGAAGAAGTAAAACCTTGAGCGAGTGCAGCGTCTCCAGCAGATTATTATACTCCGCCGTGTTTGTTTGCTGAAGGTAATTATATTCCTGCCATGGGTTCTTTTGGCTCCGCCTCTCGGTCACACCCTCATGTAAGCCGGTCAGACTTCTGGGGTTAAACCCCTCCCACAGGAAACGTCCCGCCCTCCCGAGGATCCTGACAAAAACATTGTCCAATCGTGACACAAGCCAAGAAAAATGCAGACAAAAACAACCTTTACCCTAACAGATATAGTTCTTCCCATGTCATTTCAAACCGGTATGACTTTCTTCTGCAGAAAAGATATTTCTGAATAATGCTGATCACCGAACAACACTCAACCCCATTGACTTCCATTGTGTGGACACATTTCTCAAAAGATCTTCTTTTGTGTTTCACAGAATGTTTTATTTTGGGGCGATGCATATACAAATACGTCTGAAGTGTGTTTTCATCTCCTACTTGTTTGACAGCTGCTGTTCAAAAGCTCCACATTGTCTAAGCAGTTCTCCACAGGTCGCTATGATCCTGAGAAACACAGAAAAAAAGACATTTCTTAAAGTGAACTTGCCCTCAAACCTGAAAAACAAACCTCCACCCACCTCACAGAGTTCTGAAAGGCTGTCCAATCCTCTGTGAAGATTTCAGAAGTGGGCGTGTCCTCCAATTTGTACTTCTTTCGGATCGACTGAAGAGTGACAGAAAAATCTGACACGTACCTGCGAAAGAGCAAAAACACTGATCAATACTGTGAGCGCCCCGCTGGCGTGTAAGCATAATAAATGTGTGTACGACTCATACTTGCTGAAAAGACCTCGGAGGGCTTTGATCAGCCCACACACACCGAGACCGTCGGTAAACTTAACACAGCGATCCACAGCGCCGGCTGCCAAACCAAAGACCTTCTGCACGGAGTGCGTGAGCTCCAACACACAGTCCAACACCTCGCCACGCTCCTAACATAAACAGACAAAGTTAGATGCAAAATATTGTTTCTCGATTATATGAAGAAATACTGTATGTTAAGAGCTTTCTCACCAGTGGAACAGCACTGAGCTGGACCAGCAGATTGGTCTCCTCCAGGTCTCCATATTGCATTTGAGAAGTCTTATAAGGCGAATAAACACACGACACCAGCTCTCCAACCTTCAACATGTTAAACTCGCCTAACACACAAACACGACAAGAGGATGAGCAGAAATCTCACACATTCACAAGAAAATAGAAGCACAATGATTTTCAAATACAGAATTAGGTCATAATCTTAAATGGTGCGTTTTCAAAACAATCATTTTTGTAATTTTTCTATAAATTCTCATTAATGTGAAAACCACATGATTCCCATAAATGTGATAAGATTATTAACATCATCCTGTATAAATATTTGTCAGGAAAAAAACTAATTCACTACAATAAATACTACCAAATGTACACTGACAATTAAAGTATATCGATCAAATATATTTCTTTTATTCAATCTATTGCCATTTTTCAATTTTGCACTATTGCAAAGCAGCTGTAAATAAATATGTTGTGAAATAAACTGACAGAATAATAATAAAAAGAAGAAAGAAATAATGAATAGTCATTTATATATGGGTAGTTGCAGATCAATTTGCTCAATGGTGTAGCTAAAAATGAAGATAAATCTCTCTTATGCTATTTTATATGATAAACATAATTCATTTATTAATAATACGAAATCATGTCAAATTAACCGTTTGTTTTCTAAATCACACCAGAGGACACATGTTTTCACGATTTATTCGTCAACTACCCATATACTCTTCAAAATGTGTTTCTAATCTCTAAACATATCGGAACGCGCACATCAGAGTTCACCCAACTTGACCTTTGGAACGTGCCAAAATGCAAAACATCTGCGTTTTCGATCTGCTCCAGTCGCATGCGTATACATGGAAGTCTAGTGTGACCGCAGAATAAATCGACGCATACAGTATTCACACACCGAGCTGTGGCTGCATCGCTGCTTCCAGACTGCGACCGAAGTTTGCCGCCGTCTGATGGAGTTCCAACAAGATGTCAAGGCGACATTCGCTAGAGCAGCGTTTTAATGCCGCCGCAATGCATTCTGGGATAGACGGCGACATTGCCCCTAATGTCTGGATCATGAGTACGGTGACCACCTCGCAGGGGTTTCTAAACACCTACAAACATGGAGACATTGGTGAGTGTGTATGACCATCACAGCTGGAGAGATGTCAGATGAGTCGTGTGAGTGTACCTGACCGCTCCACTGTAACTGTGTGTGCCATGTTGACAGCAGCGTGTCGTAGAACTCAGAGAGCTGCTGTTTCAGAGGGCCGTCTGACTGACATATGCTTTCCCATACTGATAACAACTGCGCCTAAAAACACACACACACACACACACATTTGAATATAAACCACACAAACATGTGATACTACAAAGAGACAGTTCACCCAAAAATGAAAATTCAGTCCATCTGAAAACCATTTATTTACCCTCATGTCATTCCAAACCTGTTTGACTTTCTTTCTTCTGCAGAACACAAAAGATATTTTGAAAAATGCTGATAACCAAACAACATTGAACCTTCTTGACTTCCACTGAATGAACACAAAACCACCGAGACATTTCTCAAAATATCCTCTTTTGTGTTCCACAAGAATCATGAAGTGTGAATAAATGATGCCATTTAGTTTTTGGTGATCTGATTTTACCTTGTGGCATTTGTAGTAATATGCCAGTAACTGTGGCATTCTGTCCATTTCTGTGAACACTCTTACAAAAAGCTTGGCTTGATCTAAAACACAGAACAATGATTAACATTATGCCAACCCAAATGACAAAACAGACAGTTCAGCTCTAAAATCAGACGGAATAAACCGGGCTATAATATCCATGTTTGAGTTCAAATGAACTAATGTAAATAAATACATGCATATAAAATCTAAATACACATAAATATGCGTTTCCTTACTTTTGTGCAACATACATGGAACTCTAGCAGTGTCGCTTCTGAAACATCCCTCATGTTGTAATCTAGCCAGCAGGTGGCAACAAGTAGTTTTGATTGGATAAACTTTTGTTATTTTACCCCTAAACTATGCTAAAATCAGTGTAACAATCATGCATACATCATTCTGTTTACCAATCCTACAAACTTGATGCAGGTGATAAAATTGTGTTATCATGTATGCGTCACCGATAGACAGCGAGTTGAACGTGGCGACGATCTGTGGGCTGGCGAGAGCTTCCAGTCTGTTCTTCAGAGCTTCCAGCTGAACACATTTCTCACTGTAATCCGGAGTGTCCACTAACATCGCCAAACTACCCTGCATAGCCGCCAGTTTACTGCTGATCACAGCTACGTCCTGTGAGCAAACATACGCATCACATCCACTCCATCGACTTCCCCTTGATCACTGGAACATACAGTACACACTGTACTTAAACAGACTCCACCTGTGTTTTATAGGTCTCCTCGATATCAGCGCTCAGAGTGCTCCATTTATCTGCTTCCTGTAGAGCGTCTGCTGCCAACTGCATGCGAGACTTCACCTGATCGATCTCTACCAACACCTGCCAAACACGACAGCATACAGATGGCCATTAAACCCTCACCATCTCTTCATAACGAACAAAATGGTTTTCACTTCTTAAATGAATGAATGAGTATTGCTGTACACCCAAAGCGCTTTACAATCATATGAGGGGGGTCTCTCCTCAACCACCACCAGTGTGCAGCATCCACGACGGCAGCCACAGTACAACGGCGCCAGTGCGCTCACAACACACCAGCTGTAGGTGGAGAGAGAGAGAGAGAGAGAGCCAATTGAGAGCGTGGGGATTATTAGGAGGCCACGATTGGCCAGTGGAGGGGATCTGGCCAGGACACCAGGGTTACGAGAAGTGCCATGGGATCTTTAATGACCACAGGGAGTAACAACCTCGGTTTAACGTCTCATCCGAAGGACAGTGCTTTTTACAGTGTAGTGTCCTGGGGCATTAGGACGTGAGCACCCCCTGCTGGTCTCACTAACACCTCTTCCAGCACCAACCTAGCTTTCCCAGGAGGTCTCCCATGCAGGTACTGACCACGCTCAGCTTCAATGGGCAACCAGTCTTGGGCTACAGGGTGATATGGCTGCTGGCCATGTTTGTAGAGGACATTCGTCGTATGACAGTGTTATAAATGAAATGTATCCTTATTTTAGAATTACTTGCAACTGTCGGGTTCAAATGCTGATATGCAAACATTATATCGTTAATCCATTTAACAGCACATTTTGTGTATCTATACCTTCATGGACTGCACTGTGTCCTGCTCAAATCTCTTGATGTCCTCTTTAACCAAAATCATCTGATCCTTCAGAAACGAAGCCTCCTGCTTCACAGCCTCAATGTCCCTCAATACTCGAGGCATATTCTGCAGGGCCTGGTTGCTGCTCTCTAAGAAAAATACAACGTATTAGTCACACTTTATAGAGCCGTATAGATATAGAGGTACAGCAGTACCATACTAGTAAAGTATAAATACTTCAATTGAATTAACCGAACTTCTAAATTAATTCATTGGGACGTAAAAGTATATCAAATGACATCACCCATCCTATATAGAGCCACTGACATATAGAACACGGACCTATATGATGACATCATTTATCTTAGAGTTAGAAAGCTAAATAACCACTACCGAGTTACTAAGAGATGAAAGTATACAAAAAGGCATCCTTCACCCTCTATGGAGTTGTTGACCTCTTGAATGAACAGCTGCAGTTTCATGACCAAAGTAGAAGCATGCGCGTCTGTTTTTCCAGGTGCATCTTTCTGAACCACTTTGAAGGCTCCATTCACCCAATCCTTCACATCAAAATCCTCTGCTAGGAACTTCGAGAAGTCCATTTTCACCCCCTTTGAAAACCCTGTGGAGCCAGATTCCACAAGAACAACTTACAAAGAAGGAAAGAAAGAAACCAGACTACTGTCATATTTATAAAGGAAATATTTCGAGGTCCTGTTTATGTTATTTCTTATGCAACAAACTGAAATCTCTCCAGTCTATTCCATAATTCTTGCCAACACCAGCCTTACCACGAACATAAAATAAACAGCCCAGGAGAACGATATAACCATGACCACCAGATATAATTCAAACAGTATGATCGCTTCCTCCAGCGTTGATTTAAGAAAATAATTGTAATAAACAGATTCTGAGCTCAATGTTTCCGGGTTGCGCCCGTCATGATGCGCATCGATGAGAAACAAAAGCGGCGAAGAAACGTTCCGCTTTCGGGTGTTCTTGCGAACAAAAACCTTTAATCAGAAACTTAAACGCTCTACGTGGATACCTACTACGGTATACAGCTAATATTATTGTCGATATAAATAAACATGTAACCGACATTGAATATATTAAGAGATGTGATTTGAGTGACGTGGCTGTGCTGCTACTTACGTTGCTCGTGTGGATGTCATGCGCACTGCGAAAATAAAATACTGATTCCTACTGCTAATGAAACACATTTAAAATAATATTATCCCCAATACACTTTCACCTCATTAACGCTTTTCGAATTTTTAGAAGAATTAAGAATATTACATTTAAATCAAATCCTAAACTCTCACAAAGTAAAGAAATCCGGTATTTCTATTATTGTTTCACATAAATCTGAGGCAGTAAATTAAAAAAGATTATGTATTCAGAAAAAGAAAGTGGTGCTTGATATTGATGCTGTAACATACCTAGGTGATGTAATGATTTGATGAAACCCTGTCATAAATCTAGACTAAAGACGCATCTTTTTAATCTTGCATACACTAGACTTCCATAATATAAATCCTCTGAGGGTTTAGGCTGCATTAGTTAGATCAACCGGAACCAAAAACACAACTGATGTACTTGTTGGGTCCGTGTATCATCTGATCATTTGATTATTCTATTCAATATAACAAACGGAAAAAGAAAAAAAACAGTCGATATTTAGTTTTTCCGTTTTTCTGTATGCACAAAAAAAAACGATGTTTATCTTCTTATTTCAGCTTGAAACGGGAAATCCAATAAATAAATAAACCAAAACGAAATAACGACCCTAATTACTGTTTTTCTCATTTTTGGGTGATGTTGCACGGATTTCTCCGAGCGCGGCAGCGCGCCTAATCTCTTCACGAATCTCGCGATCGATCAGTTATCATTTACAATGGCTTCACTCGAGCTGTACATGTTTCATATTCATCAAATGTTTTTAAATAATATGACATATCACGAGATATCGGAAAAGAGGCCGCATGCTCTCTGGGGAACACTGCAACATTATTATGGTCCCTCCGTGAGGTACAGGCTCTGGCATGTTACCTAAACAGTAGCCTAAACTGATGTAATGTAGTGCAAATGACTACATAAAAACCTCACAGTTTCAACACAAAGTGAACATCTTTTATGAATTACTCTATAGCAGGACAGTAGTTTTAGCTGGGGGAACCTAATGAACTCGGTTGAGTGAGGTTACGGGGGGAGGGGCTGTTCGCATCACATAACTTATAAATTACAAAAGTAATTTATGGATTTACACATTTGCTGCTGCAAGCCAGCTGTGGCTACTTAATTGTTTACTTAAATGTCACATATTCAAAGCAATAATGCTAACAAACTTCGACTGTAAGCTCTGGAAAGTATTGTATGTGAACGTTAGGCATTGTTCAATATATATTTTTGAAATATTTTCCACGTCATGTCCTCCTCTCTCAGTGTGACTCTTTTAGTGGGAGTGAAAAGTACAAACAAAGCATATGCAAATGCATTCATTTCCATTTCGAGCTTCGCAAGTTCCATGCAATTGATCCCGGTAAGCGGCTGTACATTGCGCATGCGCAAAGCGTGGCGCGAGAAGACCCTGGGAAATCACCCCAAAATGAAAAAACTATAATTAGGGTCGTTATTTCGTTTTGGTTTATTTATTTATTGGATTTCCCTTTTAAGGCTGAAATAAGAAGAAAAACATCGTTTTTTTATTTTTGTGCAAAAGAAAAACGAAATATCGACGTTTTTTTTCTTTTTCCGTTTGTTATATTGAATGGAATAATCAAATGATCAGATGATACACGGTCCGGACCAATTTAATTTAAATAAACGAATATTCGTTTTTTTATTAGCTCAAATATTCGAATATGAAATTATTGAAAAATGCCCATATCCCTAAAGTTTATTTAATTGTGTTTGTTATTGTATTCATTGCTAAACTGATCCATTTTTGTTAACACATAAGTTAAAAGATTAGTAGAGAGGTGGGTGCCAATTTATTTTCTTTTGTTCTTGTTTTCTCCTGTTAGTAAGGAAGGTAGGGTATTTTGCTGTATTTTGGTTCTTTTTTATTGTGTTAGTCTAGTTAGTTACTTTCCCTACTAGGTAGAGTGTCTTTTGTTTATGTAAGGAATAATTGACGACGGGCCGTTCAATTATCAAAGTTAATGCACACCCCGAGGTGGTAATGCGGCCACGACGCGAAGCGGAGTGGCCGTTACACCTCGGGTGTGCATTAACTCGATAATTGAACGGACCGGAGTCAATTATTCCGCTTATACCACGGCACAACACCACAAGACGTTTCTATACCACAAGACGTTGTAGAGTATTTATCTCAAAACATTTGTATGGTATTTGTCCCGGAATGCACTTCTGTCACCATTCTGCCTGTCATGTTTTGTTTTGGCCACTAGGAGTCCCCATTGTGTTCTGGTTTTGATCCCTGTTTAATTTGAGTAGTTGTTTTCACCTGTGCCTTGTTTTCCCGTGTAGTACTTAAACCTTACTTTTTCCTCAGTTCCTTGCACTATGTTTGTATGTCTGAACTCAACCTTGTGTGTTCTACCCATGTGGACTATTGCTTGTTTGCCTGCTTCCCGAGACTGGATTTCTACTGTGACCTTTTTTTGGTATGTGTTTGTTCCCCTGTGAACCCTGCCTTTTTTGAGTTTGTTCTATTTTTGATCACGAGGTTTTTTGATTTTGGACTTTGTGGATTTACCTCTCCACCTTTTGGATTATTTACTTTTGTGAAGACCCTGCGTTTGCTTTTGGCTTTTTATTTTATTAAACTGGAATACTCAATCTGCTGTGTCTGCCTATATCTTCTGGGTTCCATCTAATACCACGTGGCTCGACTGGTGTAGTGATTATCCCTTACACCAGAGACCCGAGTTCGAGGCCGGGTCCTGACAGAAACATAGTGCCCAACACCAAGATCGTGGCACCCGTTTCATGGGTTATTGAGAGAACAGTGCGACAAGCCCTAGCCAGGAAACCGGATCCAGGAGGAGGGCCTCCCAATCGTCTGTTTGTCCCTAAGGCTGTACGTGCTCAGGTTCTCTTCTGGGGACACTCTTCCCGCCTCACTTGCCACCCTGGCATCGATCGCACCCTCGAGTTCCTCCGAAGACGGTTCTGGTGGCCCACGATCAAAGAGGATGTCAGCACCTTCGTCAAGGCATGCCACATATGCAACCAGAATAAGACCACCAGTCTCTGCCCTCAGGGGTTACTCCATCCGCTGTCCATTCCCCATCGGCCCTGGTCCCACATCTCACTGGACTTCATCACTGGTCTTCCCTCATCCCAAGACAACACAGTGATTCTAGTCGTCATTGACAGGTTCTCCAAGGCAGCCAGATTTATCCCTTTGCCCAAATTACCCTCTGCTAAAGAGACTGCTGACCTGATTATAATCCAAGTTTTTCGGGTTTTCGGTATCCCCCAGGATATAGTTTCGGACAGAGGCCCCCAATTCACTTCTAGATTCTGGAAAGCATTCTGCCAGCTCCTTGGAACCAAAGCCAGTCTGTCGTCTGGGTACCACCCTGAGTCTAACGGGCAGACGGAGCGGATGAACCAGGAACTGGAGACTACTCTCAGGTGCATGGCCTCGAACAACCCTTCCACCTGGTCTTCATTCATTGTATGGGCAGAATATGCCCACAACACCCTACGCTCTTCTGCCACTGGGATGTCTCCCCATGAATGCCAGTTTGGCTATGCTCCCCTGTTGTTTCCAGACCAAGAGGTGGAAGTTGGTGTTCCCTCAGCTACATCATTCATCAGACGCTGTCGACTCACATGGAGAAAGGTCCGTCACAATCTTTTACATGCCTCTCAGTCTTACCAACGGCAGGCCAACAGACGCCGCCGACCCGGTCCCACCCTTCGCCCTGGTCAGAGGGTATGGCTCGCCACAAAGAACTTGCCCCTACGAGTGGAGTCCCGCAAACTTGCCCAGAAATACATCGGACCCTTTAGAGTAGCCAGGAGAGTAAACCCTGTTACTTACCGGCTATACTTGCCTAGTTCACTTAAGATTAACCCCACGTTCCATGTATCCTTGCTAAAACCTGTTGTGTCTTCTCCCTTTGTCCCGGCAGGCAGACCCCCTCCTCCACCTCGCATCATCCAGGGCCAACCAGCTTATACCGTCCGCCGGATACTGGATACCCGCCGAGTGCAACGATCCGTGCAGTATCTGGTGGACTGGGAGGGTTATGGTCCTGAGGAGCGCTCCTGGGTTCCTGCCAAGGATATATTGGACCCGGACCTTATTCGACAGTTCAAGGCCCGTGGTCTCGATAGACCCGGTGGGAACGTCAGGAGTCGTTCCTAGAGGGGGGATTCTGTCACCATTCTGCCTGTCATGTTTTGTTTTGGCCACTAGGAGTCCCCATTGTGTTCTGGTTTTGATCCCTGTTTAATTTGAGTAGTTGTTTTCACCTGTGCCTTGTTTTCCCGTGTAGTACTTAAACCTTACTTTTTCCTCAGTTCCTTGCACTAAGTTTGTATGTCTGAACTCAACCTTGTGTGTTCTACCCATGTGGACTATTGCTTGTTTGCCTGCTTCCCGAGACTGGATTTCTACTGTGACCTTTTTTTGGTATGTGTTTGTTCCCCTGTGAACCCTGCCTTTTTTGAGTTTGTTCTATTTTTGATCACGAGGTTTTTTTGATTTTGGACTTTGTGGATTTACCTCTCCACCTTTTGGATTATTTACTTTTGTGAAGACCCTGCGTTTGCTTTTGGCTTTTTATTTTATTAAACTGGAATACTCAATCTGCTGTGTCTGCCTATATCTTCTGGGTTCCATCTAATACCACGTGGCTCGACTGGTGTAGTGATTATCCCTTACACCAGAGACCCGAGTTCGAGGCCGGGTCCTGACACTGGTAGGACTAATTTCTTACGCATCTCATCTGAAGGCGTTGCTTGAGCCTGCATGCAGTTTTCCGAGATTGAGAGGAAGACAGACAGTGCACATGCACACGCGTTTGCTTCACTGAGAGTGAAAAGACAAGTATTTACAGTATATTTGATTTGTTTTCGTCGTATTTAACACCCCTGTCGTATAAGAAGAGTATTAAGAGAAAAAAGTGACATGGAGGTTTCTGTGCCAGCTGCGGTTCTCGCAGTGGCATAGAAAGCTTCCTGCGTGTTTTAAGTCCCGTTTACCCATTCCACAGACGAATTTAACATGTTGTTGTTGTTGTTATTTTTGTGCTTCGTGTTTTATCTTTAACCCGCTGATTGTGTCATGTAGTTTGTCGTTACCTTTGATACATGCTTTAGTTTTTTGTCTGAACAGTCCTGTACAGTGCTCTCGCCATTGTTGTTCAAATGTTCATGCTGTCCATAAATATTAAGTTATTTCTTCTCAGACAATGGAATTTGCCTGTCACTGTGTCTGTTGTTAAATACATATTCACTGGTGGACAGTAGGCTAAACTTGGCGAAGTGATATGGAACTGTAATGCGGTCAGCAGACCTGGAACACCTTCATAGGTGTGCGTTTAACTGAAAAATAATGCACACCCGTCGAACGTTCGTCAGCCAATCAGAATGAAGCATTCAACAGCCCCGTGGTATAATTTGGCTTAACCCCCCTCTTGAAGCTTGAAACCCTTCAATAATTTTGTTAATAAAATAACTATTTTGCTTCCTTTGACATTTTAGTTTTTTTCAGATCTTTTTTTTAATTGAGTGATCTTAAGTCTTGCAGCTGACACACAAACACAACACCATTTTTATTCTGTCACGTGCCTCCTTTTGAACCCTAGACTTATGGCGGTCCTAACAGGTACAGTGCCAGTGTCTGCATGGGAGAGGTGGCAGCAACGCAGAAGAAGGTAATGTCATGCGATCTTCTGAAAAGTATTAATTGTGTTAAGTTATATTTTTTATGTTAAATAACCTCAAGTTAAAAGCCTTAAATATAAAGAGGCATTTAGTTGCTAGTTTAAATAAAATCTTAATTTAAGATCAGTAAAATTCATGCGAACATGTATTTATTACTTGGCGGTGTGTTTATTGCTTTAACTAACAGTGGCAAACAGAAAGTATGCAATTATTTTCTGTTAATAATTGTTTACACATAGGTGCATGTCAGACTTACATTAACGTTAACAGCCAGTCGGGGGCGCTTGATAGCGCTTCACTAAACTCACGGAGGTGGAGCTGGACTAAATCAAGTTCCGTCCGTTTTGCGCTGCAGACGCAGACGTCACGTTTAGCAGGCGCAGACGTCACGTTCATGCAGAGGAATGAGTGAAGTGGCAGACGCAGACGTCACGTTCAGTGAGACGAGTGTGTGCTGCAAAGTCATTTTTTAGGACCGTATGGAACGCCATAAAGTTTGACAATCTGAATACAATGCAATAAAGAGCAGAATACAAAAACAGTTAAGACGTGGAGTGAGACGTTCAGTGAGACGAGTGTGTGCTGCAAAGTCATTTTATAGGACCGTTTGGAACGCCATAAAGTAGAGGCTTGACACTCTGCATTAAGCCGTGTAGAGTAGCGTGTTACAATACGTGTTAGCAATAATGAAAACAAATAACTTCACTGCTACACGTGAATGACGCGTGACGTCTGCATAGATGCTTCACGGCCACACGTGATTTACGTGACGTCTGCGTTACGTCAACGTCTCGTCTGCGTCTTGAATTCAATGCAATAAATAGCAGAATACAAAAACAGTTAAGACGTGGAGTGAGACGTTCAGTGAGACGAGTGTGTGCTGCAAAGTCATTTTTTAGGACCATTTCGAACGCCATATTATTGGTCCCTTTGGAACGCCATACTTTGGAACGCCATACAAAATACAAAATATGCATTTCTCAGTTTCGCCGCCGCCGCCACGCCACCGCCTACATTGAGCTCAGCTTCGACACGTGACCGTGTCGTCTAACGTCTAAAATTATACGTCTGACACTTATATACTATAGGATTTTGGCCAGACGGCTAGCGAGCGTATACACGTCAGTTCTCCTCTCAGTTAGCAAAGCTATCCACAAAAAGTTCAGTTATCACACCCATAAGCGAGCGCCATATTGTGTGTGCGCGCGTACTTGTCTGTGTACGTGTGTGTGCGTGCGCGTCCGTGTGTGTGTCTATGTCTATGTGTGTTAGTACGCGTGCATATTGTGTGCGTGGAGTGTTTTGAATGTGGGTATGTCTGTCTTCTGTGTTTTCAACTTTTTCTTGTTTTTACAGGTACAACTTTAATTGTTTTGCTTATAGTCAATATGTCTCATGCAGCTGCTTTGTAACAATGAACATTGTAAAAAGCGCTATATAAATAAAGTTGAGTTGAGTTGAGTAAAGTACTGAGCACCTGCTGTAAGCTTATTGCTGCCTCCTGCTGGTTAATTATTGAATTACGTCTTCAAGTCTCAAAATTTGATATAATATAATATAATATAATACATTTGAAAGCCATGCCGGTTTGTATAGGACATAATAAAGTCTTAAGCAGCTCTTGTTATTATCAGCATGTTTTAACACTTCCTGACCTTATCTTCCAGATACATCCATAATCTCATCTACACCTACAGATGTTCAGAAATATAGAAAAAATGTGGTAAAATGATCTTTGTCTGTAAACGAGATAAGAGGTGTTGACACTGACCCGATCAGACCTCTGAAATACAAATAGACACACACACAGGTTTGTTTTGGTATATTTGCATAGACCTCTGTTTTTATACGGACTTAATGGTATTTTCTATACACAAACCTCCAATGTGCATTGTGTTCCGTCTCAGAATGAGCTGTTGAAACAAATTTCAGACTCTTTTGAAAAACTCTTTTAAAGAGTTTTGTTTAGTATCCATCTCAACAATCTGATCAGAATGTTATTGATTTTAGTGAGATAAGACACACATTTGTGCATGAATACAGCTACAGTCTCAGTGTGAATCATGTTGATAAGTTTATTTTTATTTCTTGGCACCTGACAGAGCAGATCACATCATTTTTTAGATAAAAACCACAGACTCTGAACTCGTGGCTTGGCATATAATGTCATAAAACACCATATCCTGTCCACCATAATGTTTACTCAATGCTGAAAATATTCATTTTGCGTAGGGTCACGTACTTCATGGGAGATGTGCTGCTTTGTAGGGCACACTTGAAAGTAGGACACTACAGGAGAGCACTTATTATGAGGCAGAATTAGGTGTTGCCATCTGGAGATGTTTTTTTAGGACAAACCAATACATGCAGCTCACCTCCGGCCTCAAAGAGACGATAATCATCAAGATATTGCAAAACTACTGCTAACCTGAGAGGTGGAGGATCACACCATTACATCATTTATGAAAAAACAAGACAGACGTTTCTCAGCTTGATCTTTTGACCGTTGTGCAAAAATAGTTTTACACAACAAAATCTGTCATGATTCATAAATGTAGTCTTATTATGATTCTCACAGGGTTAAGAAGTGCAAAGTTTCACATTTAACCTCAAGCTTGTCTCACGCGAATGATGATAGTAATGATAAAACCACACGTATATTCTCAAGTCTTCATATGAGACATGAAACTGCGCTCTTGCTGCAGCTGGTCTGAAATCAAATGTTTTATCATTATTATTTCCATGCAAAACAAAGTTTTACATTTGTGACTTGTATATTTCTGATGTGCAGTTTGTCATGCATACGTATACTACAATGAAAGAGGATTTTTAATATGACTTCATGTTGATTTAATGTTGAGGGTTGTGATGATCTCTTCACAAATGTTTGCCCATATCAGTGTGGATCTGCAGCTGAAGTTACCCACCACCTATCGCTCTGAAACACAGAAGTGTGATGCTGGGGCTTAGGAAACTTTGAAATGGGTTACAGAATTTGCTGATCAGAATGCCCAAGTGTGAAAATGTTGGAGAAGATAAAAGGACCAACATCTGATAACAGATTAGAAGAGTGATAGACCGAGTTTGTCTCGAAGAGAGAGAGAGAGAGAGAGAGAGAGAGAGAGAGAGAGAGAGAGACTTCACAAAGAGTGCTCTTTTATCAGTATAGCTGATGCTGCAACACAGGTAACCTCATTCTGGCACACTCTTTGAATCTTTTGATATAACATGCTCTACTTCTTTATTCTTTCTGTAGTTTTTCACTTATCTTTCACATTTCTTCTGCACTGTATTGTACTGCGCATGGTGTAATACTGTGTTTTCATGTAAATTGCAGCTATAGTTTGACGTTGAAACAACACAATTCAGACTCTGCTGAAAAACTCTCAAATTGATTTACAGTTGTGTAGCGTTCATATTATGGGTTTCACAACATAAACATGGCTCCTGCGTCTTCATAAACAGAATGATTTCATGATCTAAGTAGTGTTTTTTAGCCAGAGGTTTTCTGTGCGGGTCACATTTTTGGGTGTCCGTCAACCACATAAGAAGTGTTTAGATCCGTCAGCCGATGTGTTTCTCATCAGGCTCCTACATTTACTTTCAGCAAGAGCGGATACTTCAGACTGCTCAGATTGTGGGATTTTGTGGGTTTTGAAGCAACACATACGAGTGTGGAGAGCATTCACTCAACATCATGATCTCATTTTTGATGGAGGTGGTTTTAGGGGTTTTGTGTCTGATCTTTTGCCAACATGTGTGTGTTTGTTGTTAACAGGGTAAAGTCAACATGCACCGCATTCTCTTCTTCATCACAGCAGTTTGTGTTTCTGATATATTCATCACATTAGGTAAGAACGTCTACTACTATTCTACTATTCGTGCTTTATTTATCATTCCATCCAGACGTCTCAGAACTCAACTCAACTCAACTCAACTTTATTTATATAGCGCTTTTTACAATGTTCATTGTTACAAAGCAGCTGTACATAAGACATATTGACTATAAGCAAAACAATTAAAGTTGTACCTGTAAAAACAAGAAAAAGGTGAAAACACAGAAGACAGACATACCCACATACAAAATACTCCACACACACAATATGCACACGTACTAACACACATAGACATAGACACACACACACGGACGCGCACACACACGTACACAGACAAGTACGCACACACACACAGACACGCCCGCACACGCACGCACACACACACGCTCAGTGAGAGCACACATTTGAGATAAAGGAGAGAGAAGCACAGGTCAAATATAACAGACTATAAATTCCTATATGCAATATTAATTAAGTAAAACTTTAAGATTCTAAAGCAGCCCCCCCGGTCAGGCAGATAGTGCAAAAACAGTATTCAAACGGTGGCGAGGAACCCAAAACTCTAATCGAGAAAAAAAACCTCAGGAGAACCCAGGCCCAACCAGGGGATTCCAGTTCCCCTCTGGCAAAAGCTGCTGCTTCTGCACAAGCTCCAGAGAGCTTTCACAACAAGGCTAAATAAAATAAATAAACTTAATAATAAGGTAAATTATAGATTTAAGATTATCATTAATAAACTAATAGCATTTGAAATTTTGTAGTGAAGACCGCGTCCTTCTTTATCCAGCTCTATCATCTCGGCTCTTGTCAGGTCTCCGCTCTACCATCAGGTCAGGCCATGAACTGCGTCCTGCTCGCTGTGGTAACCTTGGAACAACGAGACAAGACTGGCTGAGAGTAAAGTACTGTTCTGCACTGTACTGTTCTTTGATGCAACAAGTACATCAGTTGTGTTTTTGGTTCCGGTTGATCTAACTAATGCAGCCTAAACCCTCAGAGGATTTATATTATGGGGACAGTTGTGGCCTAATGGTTAGAGAGTCGGACTCGTGACCAGAAGGTTGCCGGTTCGCATTCCCAGGGCCGGCGGGTAACAACTGAGGTGCCCTTGAGCAAGGCACCTTATTATTAGATATTATTGAACACACATACCCCCGGAGCAGTGGGCAGCTATCACTGCAGCGCCCGGGGAGCAAGTAGGGGTACTTGCTCCCCGGGCGCTGCAGTGATAGCTGCCCACTGCTCCGGGGGTACGTGTGTTCACCACTTGCTGTGCGTGTGTTCACTACTCTCTGGATGGGTTAAATGCAGAGGTCACATTTCGTTGCCTTGTACTTGTACATGTGCAATGACAATAAAGTTGAATCTAATCTAATCTAAAATTATGGAAGTCTAGTGTATGCAAGATTAAAGAGATGAGTCTTTAGTCTAGATTTAAACTGACAGAGTGTGTATGCCTCCCGGACAGTGCAGGGAAGACTGTTCCAAAGTTTAGGCGCTAGATAGGAAAAGGATCTACCACCTGCACTTGATTTTGAAGTTCTAGGTATTACCAACTGACAGGACGCCTGAGAGCGTAATGCACGTGAAGGACTGTAATACAAGAGGAGTTCACTCAAGTACTGAGGAGCTAAACCATGTAGGGCTTTATAGGTAATAAGCAAGATTTTAAAGTTAATGCGATGCTTTATAGGTAACCTAGTTAAGAATTTGTATTAACCAGCAGGCATTTATATTCTCATTTTTGCATTTGGAAGACACTTTTATCCAAAGCAACGTTTTTATTAGTGTGTAAATACAGTTGCTAACGCAACGATCTATCGATTGAGTTACAGTCTCTTACGGTGTACGTGTGATGTCATCTCTGAAAATGTGTTCAGGTGATCAATATCGTCTGGAGTGTCTCAATGACTATATATCGACTGTAAGCTGCTCTCTGAACATCTCTGAATTCCCGGGCAACGTGTCGGCATACAGACTAAAGTTCAGCTCAATTGAGTGAGAATCCTACTCACAATTCATGACATTAAACGTCAATCAGATTTTGAATGACAAACGCCGTATTTGGTTGATGTTGTAACTGTGCTCATGTGTTTTTGTAGCGAACATGAAAACTGCACACTGACAGTGAGAGAACAGTCACTGGTGTGCGTGTTAGATTTCTCTCCGGTTATCTTCAGTGATGTGGACAGCTACAGTATCTTCCTTGGTTCCCGTTACCATGACAACAGCATCTCAGTGTTGCTGGATGGTGACTACGAGCCTAAAGAACATGGTAAGAGCGGGACGGCACGTCACAGGCAGAAATCCGACCAAACTGTTCATCATCACCTGTTCATCTCACTGATGTGTGTGTGTGTTGCAGTACGTCCGCTGGCTCCGTGTAATCTGTCTCTGATCTGGAACAAGGATGGAGCAGTTGTGCAGTGGCAAAGTGGATATAACCCAAAGCGCTTGATCATAAAGCACCTCCAATACCAGCTCAGCATAGACAGCAGACATGCAGAAGTGTGTATCAAAATCTGCTTCTGGTCTTCCATTTGTAAAACCCATTGTTTGGTCCTAATGTTCCTGGTCATTTTGTGAAGTATATGTTGTGAAGTATGTTAGCAATGTCCAATGATTAAATCTCTTCTCCTTTAGTTTTGTATGTTTTTTAGATAGATCACATGTTTTAGTTATTAGGAAATGCATGCTTGCTTGTCTACAGATTTATCTGGTAACTGTCAGGGACCACAAGGTGTTTGTGGAGGAGTGTAGATTCAAACCTCACACGAATTACACAGTGCGTGTGCGAACACAGCCAAATCAAGGGCACTACAAAGGCGTCTGGAGTGAATGGAGTCCTCCCTTATACTGGAGCTCAGGCAACATTCACCGTGAGTGACACTTTTTCATTCAAGTATCAACTTAGACTCAGATGTTTCTCTTAAAAAGGAGAAATACAAATATAAACAAATGAGACAACTGTTCAAGTACGTAAAGAGTAAAATGGATGAGGATCGTAAAGGGTCGAATAATCTGGATTTGGGTCAATTGGATGAGAAATGTTTGAGATCTTCACTAATATTGACTTTTGATTGCAGACGAGCTCAGTTTGACACACTGTTGACATCTCTTCTCAACCTCTAATGACACACACATTTCTCACATTTCTGACTCTTTATCTCAGGAGAAACATCTGAGACTAAAGCTCCATTTGCTCTCCATTTAATCTCATTGATGCTTAAGAGAAATAACTGAGATATTATAGATATCTCATCTGTCATTTTTCCTATTGGAACGCTCAAAGTCAAAATACAAAAACTGTAAGTCTGTAACTCTCTGTGTGTGTTTCAGAAGTTGCTCAAGAAAGCTCTTTCCACATGATAACGTATCTTCTGCTCGTGCCAGTGTCACTGGTCCTTCTCCTCTGTATCTCATACTCCAGGTTAGACTCATTATTTTAATAATCATCATTATTCCGGACACATTTCTGTCTGTTGTTAAGTAGATGAATGATGAACATGATTGTGTGGCAGATGCAGAAAGCAGGAGTATGTCCCATCACCGGCCCCATATTTCAGAGACTGGGACAGAGACGTTCAGGTAATACAACTGCATTTAAACACACGTGACTGAGTGCATGCTGTTCTTATGACTTACCACTCTCATATAATTCAGCACAAAAACTCCTCGCGAAAAAATGTCTAGTGAAAAACTTGTCAGCTTGCCGTGAAAGGTTTTTGAGAGTTTACTTCATAGATGATATTTGCGTCTCTAGGGTTTAGGTCCGTCCCTCAATGTAAATCCATGGGATTTTTCTGTCCGTTTTCTCATCCACCGTAGAAAAGACTGATCACATTCAAGCTGCATGCTTTGATGTTATAACCTGTGACCCAAAAAACACCACTAACAAAGAATTACATTTAGAGCCCACAGACAGCAGCAGAGAGATTGACATAACCCTTCACAGTGCTCAGTCCGACTCCCAAGTATTTGTTTTGAGTTATCAAATAGATTTAAACAAAACAGAATTCATTTACAAAAGTGTAATTGTATATTTTCAGATCCATTCATTGCTCTCAGGTAAGATGAGAGATGTCATGCAAGGGGATGAGGCTTTACACATCGACATTGTGACCGAGAATGACGACACGCCCCCTAAACAAATGACTGATGAGCATGAATCCACACCACCCCAATCTCCTGTGGGTTCAGAGGTCGACTCGGGCTGTTGGATTCGTGATGTCATGGCAACAGAGAGAGGAAGCATAACATGCAGTGAAGACTACTGTACGCTTTCTCATTCTCTGCACACTTACGCTGTGTGATATTACACACATAATCGGCTTAAAGTTTAAAAACCAAGCAACATTTGATCAAGAAGGATTTTATTGACATCATTTACCACATATTAAATTACTTTGCCTTGAAAAACTAAATCATGCGAAAGGTTCCTTGCACTGAATAATAAAAGCACAACGAGTTGTTACTTTATTTACCACATCTAAGAGTATAAACACTCCAGAATCAAAGCACAAAAGAGAAAATGACTGAAACAAAAACTTGTTTTGTACATGTTCATGTGTCATTTTGTAGACCTTTTTTCATCAATGTACAGAATCACTTAAATATTTACCAATCTTGTTGCTATTTTTTGTAAATGATACTTTGTCTTTGAAGATGTTCTACAAAGCTGTTAAGAGCTTCTGCTTTCAGTCATTGTGTTGTTATACTCGTCATATTTCAATGACCAATGTAGCTTTAGAAAATATAAATATTTTAAATATCTATGTAAAGACATATTTTTCCTGTTTAAAGTGTCTTCTGTTGCTGCTTTTAAACATTTGAACACAAGAATCTGCAGGAATATTTTGTAGAAAGTTTTATTAAACATACAGACACAATCTGTGAACAAAGGACACATGTTCCCATCAAACAGACAAGAAACGTACATCATGTTGGCGAGAATCGAACTCTGGTTCCACTTTTCCCATGAGTAAATGTTCTGGACTTTGACATATCAACATTAGACAATCCTAGACAGATCTAAGACCACGTGGCTGGACAAATATGTCACGTCCCATGAAGAGCAAACTGGTCCTAGATCAGCATTCTGGGGGAAATTTCAGCATGAAGCACTATGTCTTACCTACCAACATAACGTAATAAACCATCCAAAAACAGACACAGGAACACAGACGCGCACACACACACGCACACACACGCACGCACGCACACACACTGTGGGAAGAAAAATCCACAAACATAATAAAATGACACGTTTGTGTATTCACACAGAGACACACACCTGCTGAACAGAGCTAAAATCCAAACAGCCTGCTTTGACCGACGACTGCGATGTCATTTCTGAATGGGAATTCAACGTGTGTACAGAATTGTTGACATCATTCCGAGCGGAACGGAGAGAATATGAAAGTGAAAGGAAAGAGGAGTGTGTAAAAGTGTGAATTTGGTGATGAGTGGAGGTGGATGGCACAGACGTCATATTTTTAGTCCTTTTAGTCCCAGCGAGAGGACAGCACGAGTATTCACATAACCTCTCATTCCTCCAGTCTCTCCGTCGGGTTACTATGGGGAGAATTTTTTGGCCTGTGCACGAACTCTTTTCTCGTACTCCACTCTATTCTGACTGTAAAGACAAACCCACACAGAACAGTCAATAACTCAAACATCTGTTGCTTACTAAAGCTAGGTGTCAAAATGGTCTTTCTAGGCAACATTCTTAGGTAACATAGGTGTGAAGTTTAATATGAACTGTTAACCCATATAATGAATTTTGATTAATACTATCAATTAAACAGTTCAAAAAGTCATTCAATAAAGTTGAACTAAGCGTTTAGTCTACACTGCTGTTGTTAAAATAAGCATGATGTGTCTCTGGGGCTTGAAGGAGCGGAAAAGGCTCAAATAAAACACGTTTGGTGCTATAGATACAGCGCCGAAAGGCCATTATGACCACAGAGCTTAGTTGTGTTGACGCACTGTTCACTTTAGGAAGTTTTTCTTAATTCACCGCAGCGTTGCTGGTGAATGATGTGACAAATATACTACTTGTAAATACCATGTAAACGTTTTAAAATGAACCCCTAATTATATAACAAAAAACATACTGTTGTTATTTCTAATGGGTCACAGACACTCTATTCCATTGTACTTAAACTGTAACTGAACGCTCTCATCTTACAAGTTAATGGTTAATACTCAAATGTTGTTTAACGGTCAGGATAAAATGCAGAGCTTAAAAATGATGCAGTGAAAGTGTACCAATATATAGTGTAAGCCTCTGCCTGAGCTGGATCCTGTATGTTTGGTTCATTTAGAAGCTCCTGAATCCCCAACAGGATCTAAACAAGACAAGACAAGACATTAATAGTGTAGTATTTTAAGAATATAACACGCTACCAAAAAATCATGAAACTGAAAGACATTACACAGCAAATAGTAACACTGTGAACCTTACGCAGAAGGTGTGATAATGTCTAAAATAACACTCGCTGCAGCATTACCCCATTAACCACCATCTGCACAAACTTTAATCTACTTAAAGAACATCACACGCAAATAACACCATAAGCACCAAAACGACAAAAAAGTGCCATCAAAGAATTCATGTCATGTGCTTAACTACGTTTAAATCTTAATTCACTAGCTCAACTTTCCATGTTCAAGAAACCTAGAGACATGTAGCATGGTCTGGTTTGACAGCGAACCATTTGTAATCTGGACCAATTTGAACCTGTTTAATGGTGATGGCAGGTCTCCAGTCCTTGTCTTCCTCCAGAATGGACAGACACACCGTTCCTGACGGATACACGTTGGGATGGAACAGTGGAGGTTCAAACTTACCTACAGAAGAGAGATATAGAGTGAGTGCTGACCCACAGCCATAATATTCACACACCAGGGTGGAAATCTGTTTGTAAATAACTCACATTTTGGGGGTGAAGATGGGTAGTCATCTTTAAATAGCATCCTTAACTTAAACAGCCCTCCTTCCCATGGTGTCTTGAGAATGATAGACAAAAATGTCATATGATGCTATGCAAAACAGCTGAATAACTTAACACTTCCAAGAGAGCAGCCTTACCCCCTTCTTTCCTGGAATTGCACATTCCCAGTTCATAAGATTCATTGTACCGTCTGGGTTTTTCGTTGGCACAGCAACAAAGCCCTGGGGATGCAGAGGTGTTACGGTTTAGGGATTCTTATATAAAAGCAGAAATGTGACCCTGGATCACAAAACCAGTCTTAAGTAGCACGGGAACATTTTTAGTAAAAGACAAAAATACATTGTATGGGTCAAAATTATCGATGTTTCTTTTAGGCCAAAAATCATTAGGATATTAAGTAAAGATCATGTTCCATGAAGATATTTAGCAAATTTCCTACCATAAATATATCAAAACTTTATTTTTGTGAGTGGATGGCCTGTTACAGTGCCTCCGATTAACAACTTCGAAGGCGATTTTCTCAATATTTAGATTTTTTTTGCACCCTCAGATTCCAGAGTTTTAAACTGTTGTATCTCCACCTGATATTGTCCGATCCTGACAACTCAAACATCAGTAGAAAGCTTAATTATTCAGCTTTCAGGTGATGTAAAATCTCAATTTTGAAAAATTGACCCATAAGACTGGTTTTGTTGTCCAGGGTCACAAATGAGAAAACACCTGATATGAGCGTGTACAGGAGAAAATAGGTGTTTATTGATCAAGGCTCATTTCAGGTTGTGTGGACTGTCAGTAGATGAGCGTGTTACTTACGAATGGATGGTCTTTCCTCCATGCTTTACGCTCTTGCGCAAGTCGACTCAGAGCAATGCCAGACATTACCACTAATTCTATGTAGAAAGGTGTCTAAGTATGTGTAATCTGAAAACAGATACATTTTGATCAGAGTTTATGCTATTAAGACTTTATAAAAAGGTATTATGTTATTATCAAAAAATATTTAATATTACCAAGTTTATTGTATACACATTTTTTTCCATTCCATTAACAGCTGGATCTCTGTGAGCCACATGATACATGTTACAATAAATGTAATAAAAATTTTGATCAAATTCATCAGTAAAAATGACAGCTACTTAATAACTTGCTGTTTATTATTAACCTGACATTTACAGCTTGAAATACAGCTTCACATGAACTCAATATCTTTATCAAGATTTTTTATTTCCCATTATGACATCACAGATGTTACGTTATTACATCATAATCAAGAGTTTTTTTATATCCACGTTATGACATGATAGTTAAGGTTTTAGCTCAATGTTATAATGTCACAATCCCGCCTGTCAGGGAACCGAGGTTACGATCAGCATGACCATTAGGGTCTTTAATTCTCCTTATGACATCACTATCAGGATTTTTAATTTCACATTATGACATCACATCATAGTCCAGCGCTTGAACGCCGTTCATGAGCGCGCAGGACAAAGAAACTCGACTTCCTTTGACGCGAACGCGCGTTCACACAGCAACGGTGCCAAACAAAACCGATGCGGCCGTTTACCGGCCACCGAAACACAAAAATGCTTTACACGTCCGGAGAGAAGTGACTTACCTCGTGAATCCCAGCGTTATACGACTTCTGGGTCCGCTTACTCGAAACGAATTAGACTCAGAACCAATGCTGTGAAGTTTCCCTCCTGCAAACACATTCGGTTCTGAAGCAGTCTAATCAGGACCAGCGACGCTCCGCAAAGAACGCCTGAAAGAAATTCGGAATCAATTATAAAATTACAAATGCAGTTAGTTTGACAGATCGATTTGATTAAATACTTCAGCTTAGAGGTAGAGACGACGTGTGTTTGGGAAAGTGAGACATTGCTCTTCGCCTTGTAAAAAAATATTTACAACAGGCATTCCCCTAGACGTCTAACACTTAAAGGGACCGTGCCTCAATATCATCTATCCATAGAAAAATAAAAATAAAATTTAAAGGCACGTGGTGTGATGGAGGTTTTTTCCACCAATATTCTTGTCAAACGAAGTATTTAAAAAATATGATTTTTTGACCCTTATGGATAAGTTAATGAATCAAATGTTGGGATGTTTCCAAGTCAAGAATATGCTGTTATTGTCTGGTGAATGATACAACATGTGAGTACATATTTAATTCCATTGACTCTTGTGCTCACAGAGCAATTGTTGTAATGGAAATGCTTCTCATGAGCACAGATGGTGTAGCTTTAATGACAGGCTGGATTAAACTCTGCATGAAAGGGTTAAACTCTAAAATTCTAATGATTTTGCACTCCATTATGCTTGAGGAAGCATTAACATCCAAGCCCGGAATGACATCATGTTTTGAATGATGCTGTTAAAGTGATGAACTTGCTTGCAGGCTCCTACAAATCATCTATACATTTAAACCAAAATGTCTGTTCAGTGGGTTGAATGACATAAACACAGCAAGAAAACACAACATTCTTGCTGTATTTGTTCTTTAGCTATGTATCACAGTGGAGTTGTGCTTTTACTTGATTATGATTCATTTGTAATGATTTAATGAACTGGGACTAAACTGGTTTTTCAGCATGAGTAAGCCTCAATGACTTGCTATTCCCAAAAAGCACACAGACACATGAAATGATTTGTTATAAATGGATTTATATGTTACAAGCATGTAGGTGTGTGTTGGCTACAGTCATCTGCTTGATTGTACATTGACAGGAGATGATGTGCTCCATTCAGATTTACAGACAGAAGTCACAAAATAAATACAAACGAGTACATTATAGAAGAACGATTATCGATCAAAAAGTCTAATATAAACCTGGAAGTGCAGTCATACATCTAGCCACGCCCCCCCCCCCAAACATTTACTTTCAAACTTTTCAGAACACTAACCCTTTAAGATCTAGCAGATGGCAGGAATATCAAAATGTCTCTTTCTCGAATGCTACCTGTTATTGCAATGCATAAGAATAAGAATACAGCAGTAGTGCAAAAGCAACAGTTTTCACATTAAAAGTGGTATAATAGTATTGATCTTTTCCTTAATTATAAGTAAAAAGTATTTTAAGTCTTGAAAAGTCCCAATGCGATTCTTAATCAAATAACAATGAAAAACTAAAGTTCATACAAATCCATTAAACAAAAATAACAAATAACTGAATCACTATTGTTATTTCTTTATTGTGCATGCAAAGCACAGAGTAAAATAAATAATCCCTGGTTATTGTCATCAGTACAAATACAGAATTGTTACATATCCATCATGCTTTTGGTAACAGATGGCTAGTTTAAGGAATTTAAAGTGTGCATTTTCCTAAATCCCTGAGATTTACATCGGTCCAGTTCTCCGACTCATGACCAGACAGAATCAGAAGCATCTACAGCTGACTCTCAGTCTGTGTAAAGATGAAAACAAAGCATTCCAGTATTTCACAGGCACCGTTTCCAGTGAACATGCGTGTTAGTGGGTTTCCATTGATGAGGAGTGACGAGAACAAGCTCACGGAGAGCTCTAGAAAGAAGCTGGATATGTCACCTATCTTGCCGTAACAGATCATATTCTAGAACCTCGTTCCTGTAGAATCTACAGAATAAAAGGCGGAGCATAATATAACAGCAATACAATACTGAAGTATTTAGTATACAGTGTGTGTGTGTGTGTGTGTGTATGTGAATGTTCTAAATGCACATTTGCCAAGAACAGGAAGTAGAGCTTACATGTGAAGTACACACTGTTTACCTTTGCTTTCTCACTTGGTTGATTGTTGCTGCCATATGATTGGTTGTAAAGCTCCTTGGAAACAACACACAGAAACTCCGCCTGGTCCTCATTACCATAATTGTAAGAGGAGCCAATATTGACCAACTACACAACACAACCAGACAAAAATAGAGAGACATTTATCAAACATTATTGAAGATAATAGTAAATGTTATCATTAATTGATCACCCAATAATGAAAAACATCTCTTATGCTCACATGCACTTTTGTACCATATTTAACATCAATGATGCTTGGTCTCCAAACCAAATGGTTCATTGACATCTTGACATGGCATTTTTGTATATAAGTGAACACAAAGTTTATATTATTTTATATAATTTACATTATTCAAGAGCCACAGTACAAATTAATATTTTAGGCAAACAACTAGTTAAACAACTAACCCTAAACCAAACAATAAATATCCCTCAGCGTACCTTCTCTCTACAAAACACAAAGTATACTTTTATTATTATTATTATTATATTGTTATATTAAAAGCTTTCACAACATAATGTCATTTTGAACACTCACTTCATAAGATGTGCATTATATTGTTTCAATACATTTATTGAATTCATTTAATACCCTGATGATGATCAAAACTATTCCTTTAAAATAGGGAACACTGTTTGTAAGGTACATTTCAAATAGGGACACAAACACACTAATGCAGAAGTGTCTACGTGCTGAGGAATGTTTTGACACCCGCTCGTTCCTTAATACCCTAATCCTTCACATGCAAAATAAAAAGTCTGCCCACAAGTAAAGATTAAGACGTGCACACAGTCACATAACAGAGCAGAATATTAACTGTGACCACTGCGATGAACCGAGGGTGCAGCGCATGCAGCGACTAGCAAGAGGACAGGGGAATGTTGAACTCTCCGCTGTGGGCGGGGTGAGTTTGACTCGACTCCTCCCCTTCACCTCTCCAGACACAATCAGGAAAAACTCACCCATAACCTACACTGACAAGCTGCAACAACGAATCAGAGCGTGAGGCGAGTCCTGAATGACGCGCAGGTCAGCGGCAGCGATTGGGATTATTGTGGAGCTGGAATGGTCGGAACAAACGTGAACATTGTTTTGACCTACCTGTTCAAACTTCCATCCATCCGACATGGTTGAGACCATCTGAGTCAGTTCTTCCTCCTGACACTGCAACACTCTGTAAACATGTTTGACTGGAGTCTAAGAAAAAAGGATATTATTAACCAGATGATCAGCAAAGAAAATGTTTTTAAAGGTGACATTTTTCCCTGGCACCAGTGAACAGCAGAAGTGTGTGTGTTTACTTACGTGTGTAGTCTTGGCGTCTCTTTCACTAATCTTATCTTTAATGAGTTTGATTAATGATGTGATGTTGTAGAACTCGGCCTCTTCAAGAGCGCCTAAAATACACAGACAAAAACCATAACAGTTCAACATTTAACCCTACAAAACCACAAATCCTGTATGTGCTATATGTCTCATACCCTCCTCTGTCAGATTCTTGTTGAGAACCAGTTTGCCATGTCTAAGGTAATTCAATACTGGCCCGAAGTACACTGGATCCCTGTCGATCAAGTAAGCCCCAGTCTCGTCCTGTGAAGAGAAGATACACTTTCACACAATGAGTTTGATAGGTGTTCAGAAACAGAGCGGATGCAGATGTTAGTGGAGGAGAACAGACACACATTTGCGGCACAGCTACACTCTTTACTTTTATTCCATTCTCATCTTTCTGCCTGAAATTTACATTTGAGATTGATATTTAATTTGTTTACTTACATATACTTGATTCTATATTTATGCCTTACTCAGCACCTTATTTTAATTAGACTCTAATGTTTGTACTTATTTTATGTCTTTTGTTATATGTTCAATGCTTTGGCAATATTGTAAGAACACGCAATCATGCCAATAAAGTACCTTGAAATTTAAAAATTGAAAATTACACTACATACACTACATACTGTAGATTTGTGTAAGAAATACATACAGCCGTAGACCATTTACTATTTATAGGTGTGTGTTTAGGTAAAATGATCATTTTTGTTTCATTCTGTTAACTACTAACAATATTTTCTAGCAAATTTCACATTGAAATCTTGTTTCTGTTTGCATTTATTTGCAGAAAATGAAAACTGGAGAAACAGGTGAAAATAACAGAAAAGATGCTGTGTATTTATATATGCTGTGTCTGATTTCTACATGTATTTAGAAACAGTTATTTTTTCTTAATGTGATGATTTTTTGACACTGGAATGGAACGGACACAATACATCTAGAAATGCTGATTAAATGAAACTTTTTTCCGCAGCAAATATTTGTGCCCTAACATTTGAGTTCAACTTGGCCTGATTTGCTGGCACTGAGGAGAGATTGAGAGTGCTATTTCTAGAAAACAGGGTCACAATTTTTGCAGGAACAGGTGACGGACTCTTTTGACTGATAATCAGCCATTTTCCAAAATGTAAAAACAATTATTATCATAACATGGGAATGCACTTCAATTATTCCAAAACAAACATGCATGCACAGAGGTAAAAGCACAACACAGTGAATAACAAGGGTCTGTGTATGCTTGGCACTAAAAGAAAGCCATTAGAGGAAAGTGAGTTTAAACAATAATGATGTTCTGTGTCTGTGTGTTCGGCATCTGCTTCTTTAATCACACTCACCTTCACACAAAACATAAACCATTTTTCTTTTTACATCCAACATCCAAAATAAACTGATGCTGAAATCACCATTTACAAAATCTGGGGCACACACACAGAGAGCGAGAGATAAAGAGCCTTAGAGACTTCTGCTCTTTACAGGGTTAAAGCCCACAGAGAGCAGATTATTCTGGATTGGGGTTATTTTGAGATTAACATCTGAGATTTAGAGATGAGAGGAGGTGAGACAGTTTGAGCAGCGTGAGCGCCATAGAATGTATTTTACTTGCATTATCAAGAAATTATATTATTAAGTGTGCATTTAAAAGTATTTAGCGACATATTCTGTGACAGCATATTAAAGTATGCGATAGTTTTGTATCACCAAACAGATTTGTAAAAATAATGCCACTTTTAAAAAATCTGTTAATTATAATGATACATTTCTGTCAATTTTTACTCTATATAAATTTCTTTTTTTTTTAATTCTGATTATTTAAATGCAAAACTAAATGCTACTGTGAATTTAACACATTGCTCATTGCCTAATTTCACCCATTCAAGTAACTTTGACCCTAATCTTTGACACAACTCAGGTGACATGAGTGGGAGTGTGTCCAGATTATAGACTAAAAGTGGGGCACATGTGCATGCAGCATGCTAATGATGTCATCGCCACAAACAAGGCGTCACAAACTGACTCCAAGCTTTCCAAAGTAGAGTGAATCGGAGATTTAGAGACTTGATCCCAGCGGTGAACACAGAACAGTAGAGACCTTGTTGCTGACGCTGAGAGGAGGACAGTAACAGTATGTGTGTTTGTTCAGATCAGCCAACAGGAAAACAGCCATATAACCAAAACCCAATTACCAGAAAACAACACAAGTAATCTATGCAACACAAACCCACTCTTGACTCATGATAATAAACTTGACTAAAGTTAAATAACAAGAGCTTTTCATACCTCCAAACTGAGAGAGAGACATCCTTTGTCTCATAAATAAAATAAGGTTTTTTTAAACATAAAAAATAAAGCAAAAATGGAATGTAGGCTTTTTAAAGCCATTTGTCCTACTTTTTATAATGACCACATAATATTATTACATAAATAATGTAATCTTTAATAAAAATTATATTTATGTTAAACTTGTAAATGAAATTCATGTTTAATTCAAGAAGCCGTGTTTGGGTAAGAAATACTAGCAGAAAACGTTTTCATAAAATAGGTACATAGGCTACATTTAAATAATTGTTCCTGGGCATGTCAGGGGTTACAAAACAAAGAAAACAAGAAACTGTCTCTGAATCAGTCAAATCAACTTTACCTTATCGGAATCCAGATCGGGGTCCACTTGGCACAGTCGGGGTCCCGGCACAGTGTCTGTTGGGTGGTCAGAAAATGCGTGCCGCCGACGTTTAGACGGACCCATTTGGAGGATCTGTGATTAAAAGTGTGGATCGGTCGCCGACAGTCGTCGCTGCTGATCTCGCCGTGACACTCCGCCATCCTGCGCTCAAATGCGTAACGGGAACCAACAAAAGCACACAGGACGCAGCGCGCGAAGACACTCACAGAGCGCGTTCACATGAGAAACATATCACTTTTGTTTTAAGATCGGGCAATGAAAATATATGGCTGTATTGTTGACTCCCATGCGTCTAAATCCACTGTGAGCGTACTCATTCTGCGAGCGAATCCTTGGTGTGAACTGATTCTTTTGTTGATTCGGAGGAGCCGATTCGCAAAGCGTAGTAGTCACTCTAGTTGGGGATTACTTTAGGTACAACGCTAACAACATATAGGGAATAATTACTGTTATTAATAATAATGATTGACAATTGGGTTATTGTTAATGTTTTAACACTACTGAAATGCCTAATATCTAAAATATGGTTTAAGTACGATTTGGTTTGAATTAACATTTTTACTTTATTATTTGAGTTTATCGAGTTGATTTTAATAGAGAATGGTAAAAGAGTGAACATATTGTGACCCTGGATCACAAAACCAGTCTTAAGTAGAACGGGAACATTTTTAGTAAAAGACAAAAATACATTGTGTGGGTCAAAATTATCGATTTTTCTTTTATGCCAAAATTCATTAGGATATTAAGTAAAGATCATGTTCCATGAAGATATTTTGTAAATTCCCTACCTTAAATATATAAAAACTTTATTTTTGTGAGTGGATGGCCTGCCACAGTGCCATTGATTAACAACTTCAAAGGCAATTTTCTCAATATTTTGATTTTTTTGTGCTCGCAGATTAGAGTTTTAAACGGTTGTATCTCAGCCAGATATTGTCCTATTCTAACAACTCATATATCTATAGAAAGTTTATTTATTCAGCTTTCAGATTATGTAAAAATCTCAAGTTCGAAAAATTGACCCATAAGACTGGTTTTGTTGTCCAGGGTCACACATCAGACCCATTCATTTGCTCGGTTTTGTGTGAGCTATAATAGAATTTTAGTTTAAAGCTGCAATCCGTCATTTTTTGTTGTTAAAACAACATATCAGTTTAAATATTACAAATTAAAATCAGAAACTGTATATATTTTGCCCTAAACTAAAAAAAAACAAGTTGCAGGTATTTTGTAATTGTACCAACATTTTAACACCACATATTTGTTTTTAAAGACTTGTCAAAGTTCGTTCACTTATTTGTGGAAAAAACCTTTTAACATGCTTCTAATTTTGGTGGCTGGACCATTGTCACCATTTAACCAATCACCTTCTGATCTCCTAATCATGTGATGTGACATTTGACTCTGAGAAAAAAGGAGACAGTATGTGTTGGCCTAAAACTCTACATGCTTTATTTCAGTTCTAGGTTTTGCCGAGCGCAAAAGGCCGACAAGAAGAATACACACATTGCCTAAATGCACAAGTTCCCCACACACATCCATCTGACCACGCTCACAGACACGCACGCACGCACGCACGCACGCACGCACGCACGCACGCACGCACGCACACACACACACACACACACACACACGAGCGGGGCCATGCACACACAGGCATTAAATTATCAGAAATGAGCCAATCACTGCGCAAATAGAAAATGTATATGATATAGTAAGAAAACAAAAGCAGTAAAATATCATAGTTTACAATAATTCTTCACATTCAAAGGCTTTACATATTCAATACATACACAGCAAGGCCCTGGAACATGACTTCAATCCAAATATGCTTTCATATATTAGAATTTAAATAACACAGAGAAGCCAGGCCAGAACGGAACGGCCCAATAACCTTATACAAGAATAAAAATACAAAACCTGGATCCTAGAGTCACCTCAGAAGTCTCCTCCCATGTTCAATATTACATCAACTGTACATCACAGTCATTTGTTACCGATCAGGAAGACACACGCACACGCAATCAATCAATCAGTCGCAGCCTGACAGTCTCACACGCTCGCAAACTTCCTGTTAAAAACGGCCAAATGAGAGGAGCCAAACACACACAAACAATCAGATTGCCCCACCATCACGAGCCCCCAAACGGCAATGCATACCGTCACATTGCAAGCACTTGAAAGGAAAACAGCTAAAGAGGAAACTCGGTCGTGGTTTTAGCTCAGGGCAGAGGATCAGCTACCCTCTTAAACCACCCATGTGGCTTTTGCGGTGTGGTGGCACAGATGTTTCCTAACGCGCTTTAAGATTTATTCGGAACGTGCTAAGGTACACCTCGAAAACATTCCACATCACATCCTCCAATCAGAATCAGCAAGACCAGCTACTGTAGAAGGACCCGCCTTAATTCTAAACAAAAGCGACACTCACTCCTTTGGAGAGAAGCGTTTAGGTATTTCTAGGTAAAGGCCGTGTGCGAGTGTGCGTTAAGCAAAAAAAAAAAGTGTGCACTTGTTTCTCTGTAGACGGGTGGAGATTTCAAAACCCAACAGAAAGATTGGCGTCGTGATCTTAACTATGTGATTAACGTTTGCCTGCCGACATATGGCCTTGCTGCTTTTGGTTGTAAAGACTCCACCCTCGGTGCGTACGACAACTGAATTCGAAAGTGCCAGGAAGAGAAGGGACTGATATATGAAGAGACAGAAAGACAATATATAGCTGGAGAGGCGTCTCTACAGGGGCGCGTCCCTGCTCTGTGATTGGTTGGAGGGCTGTGGGGGGTGTCACCGAATGGGGAGAGATGTAGTCCTATAGGCTGGGGCTCTGGTGTTTGTGGTAGATCTTCCTCCACACCTCTTGGATTTTCTTGCACCATTTATCAGCGTTACCACTTGGGTCCATTAGATAGTACGTCCGGTTTGGCTACAGAAACAAACACAGTGGTTTATCTTCCATCTTGAAATCTAAATGATTATTGCCGTGTGAAGGCTAAGATGATTTGAGTGAGAAGTACAGCCATTACCGTGTGAACGAAGAAGGTTTTAAAGTTCTTTGCTTCAGGTCGTAGCTCAGGTGACCACGGGATCTCCCCTTTCAGAACTTTATTGACCGGGTCCACGTAGTACAAGTGAGGCCCCTCCGTCAGTAGCAACTGCCTCCTCCGTGCAAACAGACCCTACACACACACACAACTTCGTTACAAAATTATGATTATAATTAGGGCTGTCAACATTAACGTGTTAACGCATGCGATTAATTTTTTCAAATTAACGCGTGAAAAATATTTAACGCAATTAACGCAACATCCGTTTGTTTTGACATTCTTTGTCTAGCGTTACATTATGTAATCACGCTCTTATTCGTGTACAGGCTTTTAAACCACTTAAGCACGATTTTAAACAGTTGCTTTGACGCGTTCAATGAAGATAGACAGCTTCTAAACTGTGAGACGCGGCAAAACGCAACGAGAGGTCCAGTCTGGTGTAAACAGTCACGGGCTGAAGGCTGCGTCGGTGAATCTCTGTCAGACAGCGCATCCGTGTTCAGTTCTCTTTCGTGCTTGAATGGATAAAACCACACAAGATTATGTCAGAAAGCCCGTTTTGTCTAGCATTTTCTTAAGCAAGACTTCAAAGTGTAAAATCTTAAATGAATGCAAAGAGTTGTGAAAATGGGAGTGCGGTGACAGTCAGATCTGCGTACTGAGACAGCTCTTAAAGGGGCCACGTTCTTAAACATGCTGCTGTGTCTCCTGTCACTAATGTTAATCAAAGAACAAAATAAAAGAAGAAATCAATGTGATTTTGTAGCTTTAATGAGAATTCTTCTGCATTTAATTTATAATTTAGCATTAAAGACTGTAAAGTGTTTGAGAACTTCCTTCAATTTCTGTATATTTCATGATAGCTCTCAATTATATTGTTGAATGGCTATAATTAATGTTAAAATAATCAATTTAATAGAGACATCAGTTACAGTACTAATATCAAAATGTTTTCTTTCATTCACAAAATGACGCTGTTAAAGAAATATGTTGTTTCTACATCAATTTGAAGATTAAATGTGAAATTATTAAGATGTAAAAGTATATTTTAAAATATTATTGTTATGTGTGATTAATCCGATTAATTTTTTTAATCGATTGACAGCACTAATTATAATACAAATCCTGGATGCCGTATTGTAGATGAAAATGTACATATTACAGGTTTTGATATCATATGAACGCTGGGTTCAAGCCCTTTCCAAAGCGGTTTCACTCAAACCTTGTATGTAACAAAAGTTATAGTTATCTGAAGTCGGCTAAGCGCTATGATTTTCAGAACGGAATTTGGAGACACTAGCAAACATTGCGGACAACAACTAGTAAGTAGTGAAGCAAGTTTTACATTGTTTATCATGGGCATAGTGTCTGAACTTTTGATCATCTCTTGTATGTTTTGCGATCGCGTTCCGGAGGCGGCTCGCATAAGCAGAGGACTCCCAGTGCTCCAGACGGTGAGCTTCGCCATCGCACAAAAATCTTTGCATGCCGTAGTTTACACACGACTGGCAGGAAATGTGCATTGATCCTCCTTCATTCTTCATGTTATGTGGTCTACTTTGATGGATGAACTGTCTTCGTTAAGAGAGGGAAAGTTATGAGTGATTTTTTGCAGCTCCGCCAGCATGTCCTTAAACATCAGCTAGCCACTATAAATCGCAATTTTTCAGCAGTAAATTTTGCCACAATGTTTTCAGAGATGATAGACAAGAGGTTATAGAATAATAATTTAATGAAAAAACAATCTTGACCAAAAATTTACTTTCTATTTTTTGTTTTTCCTGAAAATTGCCCTGCGGGACATCCGACGGGTTTTCCCAGATCGCTTCACATTTTATGTTTCACCTAAAGAAACCTAGTCATTACTATTTTAAATAATTTGACAACAACGATTTGTAGTTTGTGTACGCGGTCGTAAACATGACTTACTTTGCGTTTGTCCACCGGACCCATTTTCAGAATGAGGTTATTCTCCACAAACTGGTGCCTGATAGAAATCGAAAGAGAGATGTAAAGAAGGTATGTGCAAAGAGAAACTTGTGCCAAATAAAAAGAGTATCTATGTTTACCATGGGTTGGCAGCGCTCTGCTTGTCCAGCAGGATGCGCTTCTCCTCCTCGCTGTACTGCAGGTCAAGCTCCATGCTATTACTGTCCAGCTCATGAATATGTATAAACTGATCCACACTAGGGGAGGGGTTATATGTAGGATTACTTGACTCTCCTGTTAAGGGATCCAAGGGGGCGGGGCCAGGCTGTGCCACCTGCATACAACTGAACTGGCTCAGGAGATCATCATACTACGAAAGAAAGGAGAAAGAGAGATTACACCTGATTTTTGTTCAAGGAATTTGACATGGTGCGACTGTTTTGGTTGACTCACATTTCCATAGCAGTCCTCGTCATCCTCGGACATGGCCGGCAGATACGCCGTTAATTTGGGTGGAGTCTGCAAATGTACATCATCCCAGCCGACGGACTCAAAGAAAGGGTGGGACTTCAGTGGCCCGTATCCACCCATCTCCTCGCAACCAATCCGCTTGCACGGATCCAACGACTGTGAAAATAAGATGAAAAGTAACGGTTTATGCAGTTGATGGTCCGCACTTATACATAACAAAACAAGCATTGATGATTCATAAGACTGACCAAAAGTTGCTCCACGAGGTCCTTTGCTTTGGGGAAAAATTTCTCCGGAAACTCATACTCCAGCTTTATAATCTTCTGGAATATTAGATACTCATTCCTGTAATGCGTCAAAACGCACATCATTCATTTAACCGAGGTCTCATACACGCTAAATAGGGTGAATTTAGAAAGTGAACTTGCCCGGCTCTAAATGGCGGGAGACCAGCAACTAGCTGGTAGATGATGCACCCTAATGCCCAAAGATCCGAACTGCATAGAAAACCCAACACTATCAGCAAACAGAACTTCTAACAATCATCACCATGCCATGAACTCTTAGCTAAACATTTGTTGAGTCCTCTCTCTGTTACTAACGCTGCATTCATGTTGTTTATAGAAAGAAATGTTCGAATGCATTTAAGAAACACACACTAGGCCCATTTTATTACCAAAGAAAGCATTACAACAGCACAACATGAAATATTCATTAGTTGTGCTTACCTCTTGCAGGCAGATTTCTCAGTCAGTAATTCAGGCGAGACATACTGAGCCGTACCAACAAATGAGTTTGCTCTTGCTGCGGGGAGAAACATTTCAATGACGACAATCCTTTAATAAAGGCACTATAATGTCAGGAAACAGTGCAAGTTGTTTTTACGTTCTGCGATTGTCTGTTTGGTGTTTTACCTTGTTTGCTGTCAGACGACAGTTGTTTGGCCGTGCCAAAGTCTGTTATTTGAATGTGCATCTCCTCACTGAGCAGAATATTTTCTGGCTTTAGATCTCTGTAACAAAAGCACAATAATAAATCACAATGTCAGAAAACACAACAAAAAAACAGGAATTTCATTTTGAAATATTTAACTATTACATTTCTGATAGTCGCCCTTAAAGATAAGTAACTGACCTGTGGATAATGCCTTTCTGATGCAGGTACCCCAGAGCACAAACTATCTCTGCCGAATAGAAACGTGTGCAAGTCTCATCAAACGAGCCAATTTTTCGAATGTATTTTAGAAGTTCGCCATTTTTAGCATAGCTCAGACCAAAATCTGACAGCACGTTCAGAAAAATAACAGATCATCGACATTAGACATATCTTAGGGTAAACTAATCATGTTTTCAGCCTGTTTTGATGACATTGACCAATAACTGTAGTGGTTTGGGTAATAGACAGAATTACTAGCTCCCCCTTGTGTCACTTTATCAGCAGCACTTTTTCAAAATATGTACCAGGGAATTACACCTTTTAACTAAACCAAATTGAATTGCTTCATATACATCACATGAGCAGGTTTTATTTTGCCATTGGCCACCCTGCTGACATCAGCCATTAAAACTTTTATAGCAGTCAGGCTGAACCCACATGTGAGTTAAGGATACACAGCTTCTCCTCGTCCTGAAAAGTGAAGTACAGCTTAACAAAGAACGGATGATCCAGGTGTGACATGATGTCTCTCTCTCGCTTGACGTACTGCGCTTTGTTCTCCTTCATTATGTGACGCTTCTCCAGGATCTTAACTGTAAAAATATATTTGAACACATAAATCCTCAGTATAGGCTTCGAATTGAACTACTCGTAACAAGTTCAACATCATTTAATTACAATTCAGACTAATGATGGGAAATCACAGACTGATCATATGCTATGACTTACTTGCATACTCCTTCCCCGTAGAGTGTTCTTTTGCTAAGACTACCTGTTAGCAACAAAGATGGTCTCAAGTTTAGTGCATCAATTTGTCTTTTGACAAGGTAGAAAAGAAAAAAGGCGGATCTGAATTCCAACCACATTTAACACGATTTCAAGTTGTCAATCAATTCTACCCAAGAGCAAGAAGCTCACTTCTTGAAATTAATTTGCTATGTCTCCAAAAAAGGATTAAAGAGCGAGATATTAACAATCTTCTTTATTCACAAAGCGCAAAATAAAGTGCTCTTTGAAACATGCACCGAGCACTTTATTTTGCACTTTTACAAGGTGACATGATTGTGCATTATTTAAGTTTTGTGTGCATTATTTAAGTTTTGTGTGAGGACTACTTATAATGTTAGGAAAGTCTTTTTTGACCAAATTTCTCATCTACAGCTGGTGATTTAAGCATTTATCATCAAGACATCATCAAGTTGTGATTTACAGAATAAAACAAAAGTCCTTCGTCAAGTACATAAAAACATCTGTAAGTGTGCGTGTCGTACGGTAGAGAAGGAGCCCTCTCCCAATATTTTGCCGAATCGGAAATCTTCGGGTCTCTTCTTGCGAGGTTGGGTCGGCTGGGGGGGTGCGACCTGTCCCTCCATGCTGTTGCCACGGAGATGGGGCGTGTCCTGCTGGCCTCTTACCATGGATGGACAGGAGATGAGAACAGAGGAGTGGAGGGATGCAACATCATACTGACGAGAGACAGAAACAGAGGGAGGTGATGTAAATCCTCAGCCTTAAAACATGTGTGATGTCATGCCTGTTTGCATGATGTCACTGCTGTAAAATCATAGCAGCAGGTGGTAAGTGTGATGACATCACTCATAGCTGAAATCAAACAGCCTAACCCAAGCAAGAAAAAAGGCCAAGTAGATGGTTTAAAAGGATCCCTGTGTATAGAGCGATGTATGGCTTAATACATGAACAATGGCATTGACTTCATAATTGTCAAATAAAAAAACTGTGTAACTGTCACAGTATTCATAAACTTTAAAAAATATTTTTACTTGGAGGCCGCCATTTTTTTGCGTCAGAATCCATGATGTCAAATGGTTGCGACCTAAACCTGTTCTCTTTCGCAACAGCGAAGCACACACGTTTTCCATATATAATAGTAAAATATGACACGCAAAACATAAGATCAGATATATAAACACACACGGACAGTAGGTGGCGGTATGTCTTCTTGACACACAAGCCAGCCTGCCAGCCATAAAAGAAGAACGTGTTCAGTATTAGACGTCTGTTCAAGGTGAGCGTGCATTAAATCATAGCTTTAAACTACCGCCTTTGAGACATTTAAGACATCAGCATCCACCATAATCGTATACTTTATACATTATGAGAATATAATGATAAACCCAATAATAATGCTTTCGGTTTGGTTATTTATTCTGTATTAGAGCACAAGTGAATATTAGCCCCCGTCAGCTAATGACCGAGGGAGAGAAGACAATAACGTTAGGCTACTGATGTTGTTAAATCAACATCAAAAAGTCAAAATCTGGATAAAATGCATTGTATAATGGCTAAAACATTGTGTATATGATCAATTTGAAATGATTTTGGTTATTAATATGCATGTTTGCATTGTTTCTGACAAACAATATTAAAATGTAGGAAAATACACCAAATAGCGTCTTTATTTTCTTTCTTCCTTCTTTTAGCATTATATAAAAGGAGGAGCGACAACAGTAAAGGACGAGAGAGAACCAGGCCTGGATTTTCCGTTATGTTTTATTATGTGTGACCGGCAGTCGACCGTGAGGGAGCTGCCAGCATTTTACTTTCGTTTTGTTGTTTGTTTATTTTATTAAAGTTTTGTTGTTCAACGTTCGCCGGTTCCCTCCTCCTTCTTCCTTGCTGTGAACATTGTTACACACATATATATACAGTATATTATCCTACAGAACCTTATATTTACTGAATAACTGATTAGTGTGTCGGTGTTTAGTTTGGCTGCCTAGCTGTGCGTGCAACCAGTTTACGTCATCGAAAAAGAACATGGCGGCCTCCTTAGGTTAAAATGAGTATTACATTTAGGGTTTTTTTAAGAACTGAAAATATTTTATGTGTTTCTAATGAGCGTCCATTTTATGAATGAAGAAAACATTTTGATATTAGTACTGTAACTGATGTCTCTATTAAATTGATTATTTTAACATTAATTATAGCCATTCAACAATATAATTGAGAGCTATCATGAAATATACAGAAATTGAAGGAAGTTCTCAAACACTTTACAGTCTTTAATGCTAAATTATAAATTAAATGCAGAAGAATTCTCATTAAAGTTACAAAATCACATTGATTTCTTCTTTTATTTTGTTCTTTGATTAACATTAGTGACAGGAGTCACAGCAGCACGTTTAAGAACGTGGCCCCTTTAAGAGCTGTCTCAGTACGCAGATCTGACCGTCACCGCACTCCCATTTTCACAACTCTTTGCATTCATTTAAGATTTTATTTTACACTTTGAAGTCTTGCTTAAAATGCTAGACAAAACGGGCTTTCTGACATAATCTTGTATGGTTTTATCCATTCAAGCACGAAAGAGAACTTAACACGGATGCGCTGTCTGACAGAGATTCACCGACGCAGCCTTCAGCCGATGACTGTTTACACCAGACTGGACCTCGCGTTGCGTTTTGCCGCGTCCTACAGTTTAGAAGCTGTCTATCTTCATTGAACGCGTCAAAGCAACTGTTTCAAATCGCGCTTAAGTGGTTTAAAAGCCTGTACACGAATAAGAGCGTGATTACTTGGGCTGTCACGATTATTAAATAATCGTCTCATCGCGATTGTTTGACCTCATCGCGATGATTTCGGATCATCGCAATTATCGCACATCTCTATAGAAGACACTAGGGGGAGCTGTAGTGTATCTGCATATTACATATTTTAGTGTATATATTGTTACTAAAGCATGGTAATACTTGTCAAATGTACCACCACAACACAATCACTTAAAAAAAGACTAAAACGTATACAAATTACCTGCAGTACAATTTAATATTATTTAAGCAAATCTCAGTGTGAAAACCAGTCTACCAAAATTTCATTAACACACAAGTAAAATTTTACTGTAGTCTTGCAAGTGAGAAAAAAACAGACTAGAAGATATTCTATGACTGATAGTATTTTAATGGTGGCTTCAATTCACACCTGATCAATTTACTTCATTTACAAGTATTTGGTGGTTGTATTATTGACAGGTAAAACCCTAAACCTTAAATATATGATGACCCAATTTTTTCCGATGTATTTCCAAGAAATAAACAGTCTTGTATTCAGAACAATATGGTCGTTTCAATCGCTGAATCAAAAATGTATGAGAATTAAATGTCAAAGCTCAAAAACAGACAATTAATCGTCATAATCGCCAAAGCCCTAAAACAGACAATTAATCACAATGATTTATTAGACAATTAATCGTCAATCAAATTTCATAATCGTGACAGCCCTAGTGATTACATAATGTAATGCTAGACAAAAAATGTCAAAACAAACGGATGCTGCGTTAATTGTGTTAAATATTTTTCACGCGTTAATGTGAAAAAATTAATCACATGCGTTAACATTGACAGCCCTAATATATATATATATATATATATATATATATAATCCTACAGAACCTTATATTTACTGAAGAACTGATTAGTGTGTCCATGTTTAGTTTGGCTGCCTAGCTGTGCGTGCAACCAGTTTACGTCATCGAAAAAGAACATGGCGGCCTCCTTAGGTTAAAATGAGTATTACATTTAGGGTTTTTTAAGAACTGAAAATAGTTGATGTGTTTCTAATGACAAATGCTAGTAGTGTAAGGCTATTACAATGCATTAAGCCATGCATCTCTCTATACACCGGGTTCCCTTTAAGTATTACGCTCTAGATATTGATAATGAACAATTATGGCCACAGGACAAAGCTGTTTACACACTCAGGCATTGTCATTCCTTATTATGAAGAAATCAGTAATCCACATACTACTACTCCCACAATAGCGTAATTACTTTTAAGTTACTCACATTTGAGACATTACCTAAATTACAATGTTTACAATTGCCGAATTCTTTCAAAAGGAAACTATACAGCCTACAACCAAACATGTCTGTCCACTCTCTCTCCCAGAAAACACCCACACAGCAGAATATAATCACTGGTTTACTGTAACTCATTCGTAATCAGCATTCCCACATGTAATGAGCTTCAAAACAGCACTATAAAACTACATCAGGTATGTCCACAACATCTCTCACAGACCTCCAACAAGAATCCTGTTTACTACTGGCTCAGACTGACCACGTGCCTCTACATACAAACTTATGTTTAAAACAAACTAAACTAATGAAACCAAAACAAGAGCAACCAACAAGACCAAGTTTACATCTTGATAAGCCCTAACTCACTATCGTTACACACTATGGTTATGCATCGTCTCAAAATGGATCTTATAAATTGATCAACCAATCACCTTTATCGGGGTTTCGTTTTAATCCAGTGATGGGCTATATCATATATTTACGCCAATATTTTGCTAAACACTGGCTGTCAAATGCACATAAGTAGTAAACCTCTAAGCCCCTTTTATAGGCCTCGACCTCGAGTCGATTGATTTTAGAAGTAACACATAAATAAGTCAAGGATAACGCAGATATGTTCAGGTCCGGTCTTTAAAAATATTGATGTATTTATAAGTAGTCAGTTTTGATGTAACTAAATTTAAAAAAGTACAAGCTGACATGCAAACGAGGCAAAAACAACCTGAGGCGACTTGTGCTAGTAGCGCTGCCCGACTCCAAGTCAAAGCCGTATTATAGTTACTTCAGAAAATCAGGCAAGTGTTGCCTTCACATCATTAAATAAGTCGAAATAAAAATATCTGACGCAGATTCAAAGCGAGTTTTACACGAGCTGTATCAAAACCCCGTGTCGTGAGTTAGCGGTCAGGCTAACGGGTAAGGAAACAAGCAACTTCATTTGTTAACAGAACAAGCCCGCGGAGCATAAGGGCAATAATATCGATATTTATTCACAATATGCCTTTAAAAATATAAACATCGAGCATAATCATTCATTCAGAAATTCCTGCACAAAACACGATAAAAAACTAAAGTTGACACTTCCTGGTTAAATGACTTGCGCTTGTTTTGGGGACTAGCATGCTAATGTGCTAAACGCTAAGATAGAGGCTACAGCTAACAGCGGGTCGCAGCTCGAGCGTCCCGCGCCGCTGCCACCAAAAAACGCGTTTACGAGCGGCGCATACGCCGCGGCGAGTGGCGGCTTCGAGCCCACGCTCATCAGACACCGGCGGTACTCACAATCTGACTCGTGGCTCTTGCCATGGAAGTTTTCCGTGGGTAATTTATTTGGGATTAAATAATTGTGGAGACTAGAGTCATGGCCGCCCTCTCTGCGCCTTCATTTCACGGCTATGTGACGTCACGCCACAACAACATTACTGCAGTCAAGAGGGAAAAAATAGATGCGCGCTACTGCGCGCGCCCCCCACTGGCAAATCCCCCCAAAATCCACTTGGGATCGATGTGGTACAAGTGTCAATGAATGTGTTTTTGTCACTTTTTTTGTATTGTTATGAAAAATAAAAACATTCCCTTTACTGACAGCATTAACAGTTGATCACTGTGATATGATGTTTTTCGAGAAGTAAATGCCATAGGCTACATGAGAGTGGCTGGTAGGCTCACCTTACTCATTCAGTTCAATTTAGTTCATTGTTTAAAAAGGGTGCATGTTTTACAATAAGCTTTAATAAGGACATCATGGTAATACCATGTTATTTGGGCATGCTACTGTGGTACTGCTTGTTTTACATTTTTATGCATTTTGCAGACACTTTTATCCAAACTGAGTTACAGTGTATTAAAGACGTACATTTTAACAGTACATAACAGTTCTGGGCTCAAACCCACCATCTTTGTGTTGTTAATGCAATGCTCTACCAAACGAGCTCTATAATGTATATAAGAATTTACATTTTTACTATTGTTGCATATCAAAGTTTTATAATATTACCCTCTGATATCATCACTTAATAAATGACTCTAAAAATTCTGTTTAATAAAATTCTGTATATAACCTTTCAGAAGGTTTAGACCCAGTTAGGATCAAAGAATCGCAGTACAAGATCAATATCCGATGGTAAATTCTGGCCATTTCGTTTTTTGTTGAAAACTCTCTGAACAGGCGAACAAGCCATATTATAATCATGTTCAAACTTTTAAGTGGAGTGTTTTGGCCAAACCAAACCTTGCAAACTCAAACGATTATAAACACCATTTGAATATTTTGACATTATGTGTGGAAATAAGTCAATATATTAATTTTTTGCTATAACAAAATGTAATTAAAGTGCGAGAAGATCCTTCTCAATACAAATAACACATTTGACACATTTTTAGAAAGTTTCTACTGAAATGATGACTACAGTCTCAGATTCCTATTGCTTTTACTTACTGGTTCCATATATCTTCCATCTTTATAAGTATGCAAACATCATAAAAAATCATAAAACAGAAGTTTGTCTTTGTCAGCCGGAGGTCAGTGTCAGCGTGAATCAGATTACTAATCACACTTTCTTGAATCATTCATTGTAATATTATAAATTCAAGACTCCTAATCACTTTTATCATCATTATCATCTGCCTCTTGGCTCTTCTGGTCATCCTGCTCGTCATCATCATCTTCCTCTGATGTCTCTTCACTGTCATCATCCTCAGTCCTGAGTGTACACACACGCACACACACACACACACGTCTGGTTTATTATCTCCGTGGGGACAGTCCATAGGCGTGATGTTTTTTATACTGTACTAACTGTATATTCTATCCCCTAACCCAACCCCTAAACCTAAAGATCATAGAACACTTTTTGCATTTTTAGATTTTTAAAAAATATCGTTCTGTACAATTTATAAGCTTTTGTGCCCATGAGGACCTCAATTTTGGTCCCCACGGTGACATGAGTCCCCATGTGTTGGTGTGCATTCAGGTTTAGGTCCCCACCGGGATATACAAACATGAACACACACACGCACGCACGCACTCACACACGCACGCACGCACGCACGCACGCACGCACGCACACACGCACGCACGCACACACACACACGTGCAGAGGTTACTTGAAATTAAAATGACGTCAGCCTCTCAGGTCATTAGCTTACAGAAATATTTCAAAAAGATTGAAATATAATTCAAGGGATTTCATAAAATGTAAAAAATATTCTTACTGCACTGGTCTGTTGGGGTTAACAAAGTCTCTGCCCGAGTCCACATCAAAAGGATCTAAAAAACACACAGACAAAGGATTTTAAAATGTAGATATAAATAAATCTTTTTTTCAAGCACATGTGTGATGCCCCGTTGGGTCATACCGATATCCTCTTCCTGTGGGGTGAAGCTGAGAAACTCTTTCTCCACAGCCAGCAGCTCCTCTTCTGATTGGCTGGAAGCATAACGTTCCAGAAGAGTCTTATTTAACTCCAAAAATCCCAAACCCCACTTAAACTTCCTCAGCAGAAGCACAGCAAGGTCACGAAATCCTGATGGGTGATCACATAAACACACATCAGTTTATGTTTTTTTAATAGTTATAAACTGGGTCCAAAACAGCATGCACTTGGTTAGGCAACACAGAAGTAACCTTCCCCTTGTGTCCATTCCCAAATTTAGTAATAGCCATGTCAATGGATGAAGAAATAAATTCACAATATATTTGAGGAAATATTGTCTATGTATGTAGCGAAAAGATTTCATTTAAGCAATATGTATAACATCAGTGACCCTGTTCTAAATTGGCATTGAATTAAGCTGACCTCTATTATAATACAAACAACACCCTAAAACCACAACAGAGCAGTAGAGAGGCCGAGCGCTCCTCACCCACAATGCAGAATGTTGCAGCATATGCCTCCACACAGGACAGCTTGCAGGGTTTGCCATAGTTGACAGGATTTGCTGCGACCAAGAAAGGTAAAAGCCTTGGATGCGAGCCAATCATTTTGCTGAAGGGTGTGTCTTCAAGTCGTGCCCAGGAACAGTCAATGACGGCTAGTCCACCCTGAGCCACAATCTCCCTAAAAATGTTATAGAATATGACATGATGTGTGTGTGCTAAAAGACTTGCCAGACTAATATTTATGCTTTTAGACCTCAACCTTGAGGCATCCTGTCTGGGGGTTGTGTTTGATTTTGGATCATTGGAGTGGATAAAGTCTGACTCGCCTGTCTGCAGGTGTCACGTATTTGGTGCCCATAGGGCTCAGTATTAGGCCACTGAATCTCTGGTTGAGTCGTAGACAGCGCACTAAACCCTTCCTGACCAGCTTCCGCCCTGTACAGCGTTTAGGGTCACAGTGACCCAGGTCCCACATAGCTAATGGACAGGGCAACTTCACACTTCCTACAGCTTCTGATTCTGCATCCTCACTGGCTGGAAATACAAAACAGTTGAATACATAACGAATTCAATCCATTACACTGAAGTGGAGTACAGTATGCATACACAAACTATAGTTGCAAATAGATCTAGACACAACCCAACAAACCTCGCAGAACATCGTGCATCTCCTCTGTAAACGTTTCTAAAGATTTCCCCTTCATCCGGTGTCGCGTGTCTTTGCCTTTGTGAACCGGTCGCTCACTTTTACCTTGTTTTTTCCTCCCCATGTTTGAAATTCAACCTATTCTCTCCCTTGGAAAGAACTAACTGGACACCTGTATGTATGTGCTTTCAACGAACGACCTGCATTAAAACCTATTCCACCACATAACGACGTGTTGTTTACTTCACGGATCACGGCAAAATGTCCAAGGTTTATGGGCTTTTAAGATCAAATGCAAGGTAGATTCTGTAGTGCACGCTGTGAATCCAAAATACAGTGACGTGATGAAACATGGCTGACGACGAATAAACACAAAAATTACATCTTTTATATAAATACATAATAATGTAATAGTGTAATGATCGATTTTATTACTATAACAGTTACTTTTATCTCAACATTGTGAACAAGGTACGGTTAACAAACACTCGATTAAGATATATTAAATGGCAATGGGAGCGGACTTTTATTTTGGCACTATAAACACCGGAAACAGACCATAATATTTTTGTTTACTGCGATCGCCGCGTTTTGAGAATTCACGAACGTTTATGCACGTTTGCCTTTGTATTTTGTTTAATCGCCAAACATGGGTACTTAGATAGACTTCAAATAAGTATATTTACTTAAAAATTGTATTATATTATTTTGTTCTTTGCTGCATAGCTGTCCAGTTCAATACGTTCGTGAACCATCAAATCTTTATCAGCTGAGCTCTACCAGCCGTCATCGATGTGGTCTGTGTCACATGAGCAGCAACGGACGAACGGATACAGAGAAATGTAGTTTGCAGTTGTAAAACTCTTTGATTTAAAGAGTTATGGAGTGTTTTTATTTGAAATGGTGCCTGGTATGTTTGACGGCGATGGGTAAGTGCACTAGATGTGTCTTATTTTGTTGCATTAGGGGTCATGTATTCTTATACACATATTTTACCTGTCGTTGTCTTCTGGCTGCAGCGCTTACTTCATATTATTACAGTAAAGTCAATGCTTACTTTGTTAATCCTTATTTTAGTGGTTGTCACATCAGGAGGAAAGATGAAGATAGTGGAGGAACCAAACACCTTTGGGTGAGTCTCCCAACAAACTTATGTTTTGAAACCACGGATGATAGGAGAGTCGTAAAATCACGCTTTCTGTTGTGTTCCTCCTGCTCTTTCAGCTTAAATAATCAGTTTGTGGCTCAGAGTGGTCGACTTCAAGCAAAGGTCAGCCCGTCTCCTGTGTCTGGGCCGCAACATCTGCACAGACTGGCAGGAAGATGTTACAACTACATCGAAGCCACGTGAGTAGCACACAAGAGTCTACACATCTAAAGAACCAAGTCTTGAGTTCCCTAAAGACATAAACGGAAGCGTGTCGATGTCAAGCAGGCAGTGAACATGATTTCAAATTATTTATTTTTCTATTTTCAGATATAAATATGTGTTCTGTCCTTTTCATAATATAACCCAGCATGAACAGAGTTTCAGATGGAACGCCTACAGTGGTATACTGGGGTAATTATACCTTGTTAAAAGTTCCTAAAACCACGTAAACATGCTTTTTCATATTTTATATAGCTTGTCTCTTTTGTGTTTTGTGTGCGTGCGTGCGCGTGTGTGTGTGTGTGTGTGTAGCATTTGGCATGAATGGGAGATTCAGAATAACACATTCACCGGCATGTGGATGCGAGAAGGAGATTCATGCGGAAATAAAAAGAGACAGACCAAGGTAGAGTAAAATGTTCACGTACAGGCCCTATATTTCATTAGATTGTAATCGAGTATATGAGTCGGTTACATATGTTCTAAACACAGTGTCTATGTGCCTTTTGCTGTACAAAATAAATTCATTTTTAGATATGTCTTTTTGCATTGTAGGTGCTGTTGGTCTGTGGTAGCAGCAATAAACTGGCGAGCGTGTCTGAACCGCAGACATGTGTTTACTCGCTTACATTTCAAACTCCGCTAGTGTGTCACTCTCACTCCCTTTTGGGTGGGTTATATTTACATTTACATTTATTCATTTAGCAGACGCTTTTATCCAAAGCAACTTACAAGTTGGGTGAACAATGGAAGCAATTGGGTCAGCATTAGAACAACAAAAAGCGTAAGTGCAATAAAACATGTCTCACAAAGCCTACTACAGTGTGCAAAGCTAAGTTTTTTTATATACAGATAAGAGTAGTAAAGAGATAGAAGTCAGAACTGATCGGTCAGGTGCTGACGGAAGAGATGTGTTTTCAGACGGTTCTTAAAGATGGCCACAGAATCTGCTGATCTTGTAGCAGCGGGCAGATCATTACACAAATGTAGAACTGATCCCGAGAAGGTTTGTGATTATTATTATTTCTTTTGGGATTGCACCACAAGACGTGGTTTGTTTGCAGAGCGTAGGGATCTGGCGGGTATAGAAGTCTGCATTAGCGAGTGAAGGTAAGGGGTGCTGAACCAGTGGTGCTCTTGTAGGCCAGGAGCAGAGTCTTGAATTTGATGTGAGCGACTACAGGGAGCCAATGTAACTTAGGGTGCGTTTACACTTGGCATTAACATGCGATCTCGGTGATCCGAACAAGCAGATCGGATCTTCAGACAATCAGGACACAGCGTGTTTACACTTGTCAACAAGTGGCTTCCATTATTTTAATAAGCCTGCAATTTAAAAATAGCCTCGGTGCGGGGAGATTTCACACAACACGTATAACGGGGAGGATGAGCATGTCACATTTGATACGCAGCCATGTTGAACTCGAGGCAGCGGTGGGAAGTAAACAAAAAAGTATGTGAAAGTATAAGCAGAGGACGTTTGTAAAATGACACAAGCTTTTGTACTTGAGCTGTGGCGAGTTTCACTAGCGCGCGCACACACAGACTCTAACGGTGTTTTTAAACACATCATTTGTTTATTCATGTCACAGACACATAAAATAATCACATAAGTAGGCCTAATGTTCCTATGATCAAAAGCGAGCACTTACATCGTTCTCGTGTATTTGGGTTGGTTTGGCTGAAAGTGACAGCGCGTCGTTTCTTTGGTCTGTGCCCTAAATAGTGTGCTTACTGACATCAGCTATTAGCAACACTATACAATCTGGTTTCTGTGTGTAAATGATATACGGTGTATTCAGAGCTCCGTTTCAAGCTGCCCGTCTGCCGCTTAATCTGTCTTCCGGGGACGGTACTTTCGAGTCAGATCCGTGGGCATGGCTTGTTGGTTTTGACTAAATCTTTGGTGTTTCAAGTCTTACGAAACCTTTACCCTAACCCTAACCTTACTCTAACCATCTAAACTACCTGCGATTGTTAAAATTGATGAAAAAACACGTTTGGGTGATGACGTCAGACTCGAAACACCAACGATTTAGTGAGAGCTGTACGAGACACAAGCGGCAGCGGCCCTCGGGGAACCGGACAGTTGATTACGCCGTATAGGCTACAGTAAACACACACACGTATGCTAGAAACAAGCTGGTATAGTGTTGCCATTCGTGTCTGTGACATGAAAATAAACAAATGATGCGTTTTAAGCTGGCGCTGTGTGTGCGAGTCAACGCCATTCATGGCAGTCACAAATACAGCGATGATACAGCTGAAGTGGTCAAGTAAAACATCTCGTGTGATTTGACACAAATCCTCTGTAGGTTAAAGTATCCATGATCATTTCGTGGGAAAATGAACGACTGTGCAACGTGAGCAAGAGTAAACTTTCCGCTGCATTTGTCAGCTGCTCCGCAGTCTGACAGGCTTCGGACAGACGAGAGAATAATGATATCGGGCGGGTTTTCTGTGAAATTGTACCGGTAAATGTAGATAAACTGTCTGGATTGCGTTTACATTACACTGAGATCCGATCACAATGCGTCCTCGACTACCTCTGGATCAGGACACGCTGATCGGATGACATTCCGATCAGAAGCGCATTTACACTTGTCTTTTCAATGTGTATGTGGACAACATCCAGATACAGGTCGCATGTTAATGCCAAGTGTAAACGCACCCTTAGTGAAGAGAGGAGTGACGTGCGCTCTCTTCGGTTCATTGAAGACCACTCTTGCCGCTGCATTCTGGATCATCTGAAGAGGTTCGGTTGTGCAAGCAGGAAGTCCAGTCTGGACAGAATATATAACGTTATATAACATCTGCCGTATATGTTGTATTATAAAATTATTTAAAAAGATTGATTGCATAATAGTAATGTCTTGTTGTGTGTGTGTGTAGTTTATCCAGTTTTGAGTGAGAAGTTACAGAAGGAGTGGGACGACATTGAGCAAGCACTATATGAAGAACTCGTTACAGAACAGGTGACAACACACGCGCACGCACATACACACACACACACGCACACACACACACATTACAATGCATCTGAGGAAATAATAACAGGCATGTGCAGGGGTTTCCTGGGTCAAAATTGGTATTTAGTGGTGGCTGATGAACACTGTCATCCACACACAGTTAAACGTAACCTACTCTTGAACTGCGAGTCTAATACTGACAATAAATCCAGTATAAATAAATAATAATAATAATTTATTCAGTAGTTCTTATTTAGTTTTACAACCTTTTCCAAGTTATATAATGGGTATGAAATTAAGTGACACAGATATTACCCGTCACTCTCACATCCTCCTAACATGGAAAACACTTCATTGCTGGATAGGATTTGTTTTGTTTGTTTATGTCAGTTGTTCGAGCGGAACCCTTGTCTGAGAAAAGGAAACCTGTTTCTGATCGCAGTTCATCCTGGGGTATTTCAGGTTAAATATTCACCGGATGCTGATATATGATATCAAACTTCCGTGGGAGCGTTTCCAAGCATACCATGCTGCCTGCTTCCGCATCTACTTCTCATCATATGCCGATGGGTCTGCGCAACACAGAATGAAGACGAACACAGAGAGCACACAGGCTCTCCGTTCCTTCTTTCCTGCAGTCATCACAAGCGCAGCAGTCATCTACATTGCTCATAAATCACATTCAATGACCACATAAATCTTTGGCGGCCGTCAAAATATTTCCTATATAGGAAAAACCCTGCATGTGTGTTTAGGGTTATAATAAGCAGCTGAGGGATGTGTTTGAGGAGGCGGGTCTCCTGAGAAGAGCTCAGCAGCAGAAACCAGAGGAGAGCACAACATCTGCTCATCAGAACCTGGAGCAGTGCACACAGGTCAGAAATACACCTGCGCTGGAATCTGTGTGTTCTTGCCTTCAGCTGATATCAAATAAAGGTTCTGTTTGTGCTGTGTTTATTTGAACAGGACTTTGAAAAGCAGCGGGCTGAGATTGGACGACTACGATCACTCCTCACGCAGCATAACATCTCCTATGAGACCACAGCAGGTGAGACACACTTGCAGTATTCCAATGCTTAGGAATCACGTGGACACACGTTCTTGTGGATTTAGTGGGTGAACAGTATGACCGCTCTCATATCATGGTATGGACATTTATTTTGCATTAATAGTACAAGGGGTGTCACAATATACTTGTCAGGGTAGAGGCAGAAGAACCCAAATGCAGAACAGCCAAGATGCAACACAAAAACTTTATTAAATCAAAAACCCACGATGGGGACAAACTAAACAAAGCAGGAATTCAAACAAAGACTTCCCAAGGAGGGGCAAACTAAACAGAGTTATAAATCCAAGACACTGCAGGATCAGGCAAGGCAAGACGGGAACAATATAAGCAGCACGAGAGCTAACACGAACATGGTAAGACCCACCGGCACAGGACAGAGAGTACAAGGGCTTTAAGTAGGGAACACTAGCGAGGGAAGTTAACAATGGGCAGGTGAGAGGAATGAAACAATAATGGGACAAAGACGGGGAAACAAGGGTGCGGGGCCAAGGCACGGACAGGAGGACACGTGGCGCAAAGTCACAACAAAGGCCACGTGTCTCCACACATAACACAACAAGCACAAAAGACATGGTACTGTCACAACCCTGTCCACAGAATTAGAAAACTCCAGACAAGGACAGAATCAAGACAATACTGTTATTAAAAATAACCATAATATTAAAAAACACAATTAAAAAAGGATGATAATACTACACATATGATAATATAATAAATAATTCATCACCCCTTTAAAATTTTGCACAATGATTACAAACTCTCTCTCTCTGCATTCTGACATTCCTACATATTTAGTCTGATGTATTGGCTAAAAAGAAAAACAAAATAAACAAAATTAAAGATGAATTTGACTGATAGCATTATTCTTTTAATGAAAAAAATCAAAGATATGACAATAATATTGTAATTGTGAACTCTTTTGCTATTGCTAATGATAATCGTCTAATGAAAATCTGATATCCTGTCAGCCCTAAATGGTATGTTTTATGATATAGTTTTTTGAGGATATGTTACTTTTTTACATGTTGTCTATTTTTCTTTGGAATAAATGCAAATCAAAAAAGCGGATTATTAAAAACAAATAAAAAAAAACAGAGTCTGCCATCAGTGTGAACATTGTGTAATACTCAAAACAGTCAATGTATTGTTGAAAAACTGTACTTCTCTTTCAGAAAGAACACAGGACCAGGGTAATCCGGCCCCCTTACTGGTCCAGGACCAGCACCTCCGCGGTGACACCGGCTTCATCGCTGACCTGCACTGAGATCCAGCTGAATACCATGCAGCATTTCAGGAAACCAAATTCCCAGAGATCACATCAGACTAAATAACTAAAAATACTGTGAGATGATGAGATTTTATTTGTTTTCAGGTAGATTCAGTCATCTTGTTTTGTGGAAAATTAAGGTTTTAAAACTAGACAATTTACATTCATTTATTGTGAAGTGTATATTTTTTGGTAACGTGTCTCCTATCCCAGTTAAATGAGACATACGTTTCTGTGCTGGTCCTGGTAAAACAGCTCAGTGTCACCCTAGATCCAGTCAAGGGCGTATCCAAAGTACAAGAGTTAAATATACATCCTTAGAGATTTGTGCTATATTAAGGTGCTTGGAAACATTTTGTTACCACAATTACCAAACCTAGACCATCTTTTAACAGAAACATGTGTTTTCAGAAACCAATGCTAGTTTAAAAAAGTTCCTATAACTATGTTGGTTACGTTCATAAACATTAAAGCGTTTGATGCACAAACAGAACTAGCAAAACTAGATTTTATTACATCAGTCGTAAATGGACTGTCTGAATACAGATCCAGTAACATCCAGCAAAAATGATTTGAAATAATCTTTGCGAACCACCAGATTGTAGCATCTTAAACACATTATTCCCCTTTTTCATTCAGCTATGAATAAGCAAACCAAATGATGTTTTATTAACAAAGTTCGGGAGGAGCCGGAGAATGTAATCAAGCCAGGCTGATGCGCATCAGCAATCGCAGCTGATCCGCATCATTATCATGACTTCGACCCTATCAGACCCAGTGAACTATTCAATAAATAGGTTACCGTCTTACCTGCACTTTTTCAGTCTTCGACATAGCAAGTGTGGAAAACAGCTCCGAGTTCGCAACAGAAAAAATCCAAAGAGATCTGTATCAGAAATACAAGCCACTGACCAATTAAGATCAGCCCCCGGACCTCTTTCCACTCGGACCAAGCCGTCCTCCGCCGACCCTCTGCAAAACTCAGCTCCATCAGGTCGCTGCCGCAGGCCTTCAGCAAGCTTAGGCCGCGCCCCCGATGAGCAACCCGCGGGCGCCCAGCAGCTGCTTCCTCCAGCGGTGTTCCAGTTTCCAGGTCCCGGCGGTGTCACCCAAGCTACTCCACCATTTGACAACTTTTGGCCGGCGGCACCGACTTCGGCCACTGGCGTGAGGCTTCCGCCATCAACCCAGGCCCCAGCCCCCAGCTGGCCCTTCCTCCCTCAGGCCCGTGGCCCGCCAGCACTCCTTCCATCCTTCCCACCCTCCCTCCTACCCTAGGCCGTAATTCCCTCCCTCCTCTCCATGCCTCTGGCCCGCCCTAACTACTAATTGGCCACAGCAACAGCCATGCCAATCCCGAACCACGCCCCAGCCCTGGAACCACCCCTCATCTCCAGAGGAATCAGGAAGCAAATTTTAGCAAGTGCGGACATAGATCTTTTCAACTTCTTTCCCCACTCGCACTACCGTCAGCAGATCGCCAGATCACCTACGGCGATCTTTGCTTCACCTTTAAAAACACGTCCCACAGTCACTCTCGCCCCCTCTCATTTCCCGAATTCATCGTAGCATTTTCACGATATTCAGAAGTCATCTGTTTAGCCTTTCCTCATAGGAGGCGTGAGCTCAGCGACTATCTCGCCATAGTCGCAGAGCTCGCGCTCTCCTTCGGGGGAACCCACTTCTATACATACCACAAGATGTTTTCTGCAAAATGGGCTATCAAGGTACCTCAGTGGAACCAGAGCCCCTACTGGGGGGCTCTAGACACTGAGCTCCACAACCGGGTCTTCATAGGAGTCCATAACATCACCTGCGCAGTTTGTCGGTCAGTGACCCACAGCACCGCCGCTTGCCCCCATGGTCAACCCCCCTGCTCCCTCAAGCCCAGTCCCACCGCATCTACCGCTTATGTTCCGCATCTGCTAAATCTTCCAGCCAACCCAACCATCTTTGAACCCGCCAGTTCCCGCACACAAGAAGCTTGCATGAGTTTCAATGCAGCCAAATGTGTTAGGCAACGCTGCCGCTATTTACATGTTTGTAGCCACTGCAGCGGCGCCCATGCCCGCTTGGTTTGTCCTGTGCGCAGGAACGATAATAAAAAATCGAAACCCTACCTTTCGACTCCCGTGAATGTTTTGCATTTGGCTTTGAATTATCCAACCACCCTAATACTCACCTTACAGACTACCTTTTAACCGGCCTCGCGAAAGGCTTCAATCCCGGCATCGCAAGCCCTCTCTCACACAGTTTAATCTGCCCTAATCTCCAGTCTGGCGGGTGCTGACTCAGGGGAACCAAGCGGGATCGAGAGGCTAATCCTCTCGGAGCGCAATGACTTTCCCCTGGAGCAGGCCCAGGATGAGACGCTGAAACGGGCGTTCGAGCAGGTCGCATCCATTGACGGACAGCCTGTCCAGCCGGCGCGGCCCCTCTCCTACCCGTACTTTGCTATTAGGAACAATCGGTTATATCGAGTGAGCCAAGACACTCAGACCAAAGGAAATATAACCCAGTTATTAGTTCCAAAGAGCCGTCGGCAAATGCTTTTCCAGGCGGCTCATATAGTAATCCTATGGCAGGACATTTGGGGCAAACTAACACACTAAATTGCCTCATGGCCCGATTCTTTTGGCCGGGCATTCACGACAACGTGCGCAGGTGGTGCGCGTCTTGTCGGGAATGTCAGCTGGTAAATCCGCCGGCCGCCCCAAAAGCGCCATTGCGCCCCCTTCCGTTAATGCAGGTCCCCTTTGAGAGAATTGGCATGACCTCATCGGGCCATTAGAGCGGTCAGCGAGGGGGCATAGTTTTGCATTGGTCTTGGTGGACTTATGCAACACGATACCCCGAAGCAGTGCCCCTCCGCAGCATCTCGCGGAAGAGTGTTGCGGACGCCCTGTTTCGTATCATCTTCCGGGTGGGGATTCCCCGCGAAATCCTCACGGATCAAGGCACGGCGTTTGTCACGTACGTTACGCGAACTATATGAGTTGTTGGGCATTAAATCGATTCGCACCAGCATCTTTCACCCACAAACAGACGGGCTGGTGGAACGATTTAATCGCGTATTGAAAACCATGATTCGTAAATTCGTCCATGAGGATGCCAAAAATTGGGATAAGTGGTTGGAGCCCCTCTTATTCGCAGTACGAGAGGTCCCCCAAGCCTCCACGGGGTTTTCCCCCTTCGAGCTTCTTTATGGGCGTCAACCCCGAGGGGTTCTAGACGTGCTAAAAGAGACTTTTAGATGAGACATACACTGGGGCGGCTATCTATGGAAAATTTGTTACAGGCCCAGGACAAACAAAGCCGTCTGTATAACCGGGGAACCAACCTACGAAAATTCACACCGGGAGAGAAAGTGCTTGTATTGCTCCCAACGTCCAGTTCCAAATTACTTGCAAAGTGGCAAGGGCCCTTCGAGGTCACACGGCAAGTCGGAGAGCTTGATTATGAGGTCATTCGGTCAGATAGGAGGGATGCACGTCAAATTTACCACCTCAATCTCCTCAAAAAATGGAGTGAGGAGGAGTCAGTGATGCTGGCGACGGTGGTGAACGGAGAGGGGGATCTCAGCCCAGAGGCAAATGTCAAAACGCAATCCCTTGCCCTGACCCCGGGGGGAGACCATCTCTCACCCTCCCAGCTCACTGACGTGGCCCGTTTGCAGGCGGAGTTTGCCGACGTGTTTTCCCCCCTCCCGTGCCGAACGAATCTCATACAGCACCACATCGAGACCGAGCCTGGGGTAGTGGTACGCAGTAGACCCTACCGGTTGCTGAAACACAAGAAAAAAGTGATTCAGGCAGAATTAGATGCCATGTTGGAATTGGGAGTAATAGAAGAATCCAGCAGCGACTGGGCGAGCCCGATAGTTTTAGTACCTAAAACGGACGGCTTGATTCGGTTCTGTGTGGATTATCGCAAGGTTAATGCCGTGTCGAAATTCAACGCGTATCCAATGCCGCGAGTCGACACATTGCTTGACCGGCTGGGCACCGCTCATTTTTATTCGACGCTGGATTTAACAAAAGGTTACTGCCAGATGCCCCTATCTCCCGTATCCAAAGAAAAAACAGCCTTCACCACGCCGTTCGGATTACACCAATTCGTAACTCTTCCGTTTGGATTGTTTGGGGCTCCGGCCATCTTCCAGCGCTGCTGGAAGCCGCTGCCTACCTTGACGATATCATTATCTATAGCAATGACTGGCAGCGGCATATGGAGCATCTGAGAGCGGTCCTGAGGTCGCTGAGGGAGGCTGGGCTCACAGCCAATCCGAAGAAGTGTGCGGTTGGGCAGGTGGAGGTCAGGTATCTGGGCTTCCACTTAGGTCATGGGCAGGTGCGTCCCCAAATTAATAAGACTGCAGCGATTGCAACCTGCCTGAGACCTAGGACCAAAAAGGAGGTGAGACAATTCCTGGGGCTGGCGGGGTATTATAGAAGGTTTGTACCTAAATATTCGGAACTCACCAGCCCGCTGACTGATCTTACTAGAAAGGAAGAGACAGATCTGGTCCAGTGGACGGAGCGGTGCCAGCAGGCCTTTACCCAGGTGAAGGCTGCCCTGTGCGGCGGACCGCTCTTACAATCTCCTAACTTTTCTCTGCCTTTCTTGCTGCAGACTGCAGCGAATCACTCATTGGTATATTGCTTTGCAACCATTCAAGTTCAAGGTGGTCCACAGGCCGGGTGCACAGATGGCTGTGGCCGACTTCCTCTCCAGGCAAGGAGGGGGGGGGTGCAGACTGGATGGCTCCCCGGCCTGAGTCGGGCGGTGGGGGTATGTGGCAAGGGGGGCGTGGTTCAGCGAGGACTGCAGCGGGAGAGAGAGTTGGTTGAAATGAAATGATGAACACCTGTGTCCTATTCCAGTAACTGGCGTGGGGAATCTTAAAACCAGGGAGCAAACAGTCTTGGAGTTGAGAGACCCGGACTACTACTGGCGTGCACAGCGGGACAAAGAGGAATCCGAGAGGACTTCAGAACGCTTCAGTTACAGGACTGTGATTACTTGTGAATGTGTGTGTGTGGCGCAGATAGCGCAACGTCGAGTGAGACGGAAAACAAATAAAAGACTTCTGACCAGTAGTAGTCAACCTGACCCCGGCCTCTTCCTTCCTATCCTATTGAATCTTGTTACACACACTTTTATACTTTTATAGATTATCAGTCACTTATACCACGGGGCTGTTGAATGCTTCATTCTGATTGGCTGACGAACGTTCGACGGGTGTGCATTATTTTTCAGTTAAACGCACACCTATGAAGGTGTTCCAGGTCTGCTGACCGCATTACAGTTCCATATCACTTCGCCAAGTTTAGCCTACTGTCCACCAGTGAATATGTATTTAACAACAGACACAGTGACAGGCAAATTCCATTGTCTGAGAAGAAATAACTATTAATATTTATGGACAGCATGAACATTTGAACAACAATGGCGAGAGCACTGTACAGGACTGTTCAGACGAAAAACTAAAGCATGTATCAAAGGTAACGACAAACTACATGACACAATCAGCGGGTTAAAGATAAAACACGAAGCACAAAAATAACAACAACAACAACATGTTAAATTCGTCTGTGGAATGGGTAAATGGGACTTAAAACACGCAGGAAGCTTTCTATGCCACTGCGAGAACCGCAGCTGGCACAGAAACCTCCATGTCACTTTTTTCTCTTAATACTCTTCTTATACGACAGGGGTGTTAAATACGACGAAAACAAATCAAATATACTGTAAATACTTGTCTTTTCACTCTCAGTGAGTTTTCACTCTCTGTCTTCCTCTCAATCTCGGAAAACTGCATGCAGGCTCAAGCAACGCCTTCAGATGAGATGCGTAAGAAATTAGTCCTACCAGCAAGTGCATTCCGGGACAAATACCATACAAATGTCTTGAGATAAAACATCGTAACAACGTCTTGTGGTATCAGAACAACGTCTTGTGGTGTTGTGACCGTGGTATAAGCGGAATAATTGACTCCGGTCCGTTCAATTATCGAAAGTTAATGCACACCCGAGGTGTAACGGCCACTCCGCTTCGCGTCGTGGCCGCATTACCACCTCGGGGTGTGCATTAACTTTCGATAATTGAACGGCCCGTCGTCAATTATTCCTTACTTAACATGACCTTAGTAAATAGCTGACTACTTAGGAAAATCTAAACAGGTTATGCCATAGAAAAATGTTTAACAAATTCTGTTTCAATTTGGTAAATGAGGAAAAACGTCCAAAGATGAGAGAGACAGAAAGGTCAATGGTACCGCTGTCATCACGTACAAAGAGTTTTGGCAGCTGTGATGAACTATAGCATCTGTCACTCAAACCTAGGTAATAAAGCCTTTCCTTTCATTAAATCAAAACGAACAATGTTTGACATTCCAATGACAATTCAGCGTGAAATCTGTGAAGTTCACACAATATTCTTATATTCATCTGCGAACAGAAGCTGGTTTCTGGAGGAGTACACAGGAGATCGAGAAGGTAACAGTCAGAGAAATTATTGACAATTGCTTTGTTCCAAAACCCAGCGAGCAGCTACAGAGCAGCATTTTACAGCATCACGGGAGACGTTAAATAAAGAATAATTCCACAGTTCATGCTCATTTGAAGAGCATGTTGTGTTCTAATCAAATAAATATTTTTTTGCCAAATTAAATTAGTATAAAAGCTATATTTGCAGCAGTATTTCGCTCTAGTTTTTACGTAGTGTGTCTGGAAATAAGATGTTGACCTGGATGAAATAAAGAGAAAGGAACTTAAACTAGGACAAAAAGTATTCACCATGTTAAAGCAAGATAATGTGAAAAGAGAAACTGAAAGATGATATTTTTAAACTTTCAGTGGGATACAAAATAATTCCCCCCTTTGTTCTTGAAGTGAAGTGTTACACTAAAATATATAAATATAATTCATTAAAATATATTTTTAAAAATTAAGCCAATTACAAATTAGTAAGTTCAATTGATAACTATAATTATCAACTAATTATTAGATATTTAATAAAGTATTACATTTATAATTTTTCTAATTACCAGTAATGAGAATCTAATGAGAATCATTAAAATGATAAATCACAATTCAAATTAAATCTTAATGGTGTTCGTTAAAAATATATCATTTAAATTTGTATTTTGGGGTTCTCATACGATTTAGCCAAACATACAATAACTATTCATGAGTCCAGGGTAACTCAAACACTGCACGCGCACACCTATTGTCCTTCTCTGAACCCATTCAACCTAATAAATTATTGGATGCTCTTGGCATAGGTTTGTGCGATCACATGGACACAGGAATGAGAAAATGGGTTTGGATGAGCGCATCCCATAAGGAATCCTGGATGCTGCGCGACAGAGGCGACGGGCACCAGCATCCGAACATCCAGGAGCAAACACAACGAAGTAGGTCACGCGCACGCACGCACACTCACACACACACACTCTTTCTCTCACTGACACACACACACACACACACAGACTCTCTCTCACTGACACACACGCACACACAGACTCTCTCACTGACACACACACACACACACACACCGTACATAACCGATGACTGAACATACACAACAGACTCTCAACGAGCGCTGAGAGCGCAGCATCCTTCAGAAGCGCAACGCAAACCACAGAAACACCTTTTATTCACACGAATGCTGGATAGTAAAGGAAAGCTGAGAGCAAGTGTGTTTTGTTTAAAAGAGCATTGATCCAGATATCTCTCATTGACCTGAGGCGTCCCGAGTCTTCATGAAAGTCATTCTTTGTTAAAGAACCACGCGTTTTTTACGACCTCAATGGACGAGGAATGAATTCGTAGTCACTCCGGTGTGAATCAGAGGAGACGCAGCGTTTGGATGCAGGAACATGAGGGCGCGAGACAGCAGGGCACCAGCAGGTGAGTTCAAGAGCATCCCGGAGTCTTTCATGGCTCTTTATTCATCCAGGTCATCTCAGTGTGAAACTGAAGCCGGATAACGGGATTGATTCCTTTTGTTTAAAGATGTGCACCTGGCGCCGAACAGAATTAACACACTTGCTGTACTGAACACCTTTTTTTCTTGTCTTTTTTTTGCATTGTTGGCATCACGTCATTTATGCAATTTTATGGTTGTTGTTGACGTTGAAGTTTTGACATTGTAAATTAAATTAAACTCATTTAAATTCAAATTTCTTTCTACAGACCTTTAGTTTAGAAACGAAAAATTATGGATTATTAATCATACTGTATACCCAATAATAAATACTATAGCATACATACTATACTATTTACTATAGTAAACAAAATCTATATATTATTTTTAACCTACAGTAAATATCAAATGACTGTATGCTACAGTAGCCTATTAAAAAATACAAATTTACCAAAAATACTTCAGTATACTACAGTATTTAACATTTATATCAAAACATGAAATGTGTTTTCAGTACAAACATTGGCAGCTCTAAAAATGAAAAAGAAAGATTAGTGAAAAATTCATTTAATTGGATTAATATAAATACATTGCACTACAAAATGACTTTACAGGTAGTGATTTTTTCCGTATTGTTCGCAGTGCTTGTATGAGGACATGTGGCAATTACATGGTGTTCAAGATTTCATGTTTGTGAGTGTTAGTAAGGACTGTTGTGTCAGAGGTCAGAGGTCACCTTGACCTCAACCTGTGCTTACTTTGGGTCATTGAGGTAGAGATTGAACAAGGATAACCGTAATGGTTATCACAGGAGATTGCTCAAAAATGTATGAAAAGAAGCAAGTGCAGGTGGTAGATTATTGTTGGTGCTGCTAGACCTTAGTGCTGCATTCGATACCATTGACCACAGCACACTCCTACATAGACTCGAAAATTATGTCGGCATTAAGGGAATAGCTTTGAAATGGTTTAAATCTTACTTATCCGACCGTTTTCAATTTGTAGCAATAAACAATGAGGTGTCACGCAAATCGCAAGTCCAGTACGGTGTACCACAGGGCTCAGTCTTAGGGCCTCTGCTCTTCGCATTATACATGCTACCTCTAGGAGATATAATAAAGCGACACGGAGTTAGCTTTCACTGTTATGCTGATGATACTCAACTTTATATTTCCTCGAAGCCTCATGAAACACAGCAGTTCCATCGAATAATGGAATGCATAGTCGATATAAAAAACTGGATGAGTAACAACTTTTTATTACTGAACTCGGACAAAACGGAAGTGTTACTTATTGGACCGAAAACTGCTATAAGTAACAACCAAGAATACTGTTTAACTATTGACGGATGTTCCATAAAACCCTCGTCGTCAGCAAAGAATCTTGGCGTTCTATTCGATAGTAATCTGTCATTTGAGAGCCACGTCGCCAACACCTGTAAAATTGCGTTTTTCCATCTTAAGAATATATCTAAACTACGTCATATGCTGTCAATCGCAGATGCAGAGAAGTTAATTCATGCATTCATGACATCAAGACTAGATTACTGTAATGCACTGTTAGGTGGTTGCCCTGCAGGCTTATTACAAAAACTCCAATTGGTCCAAAACGCGGCAGCTCGAGTTCTTACACGTACAAAAAAGTATGAACATATTAGCCCGGTTCTGTCAACCTTGCACTGGTTACCTATAAAGCATCGCGTTAACTTTAAAATCTTGCTTATTACCTATAAAGCCTTACATGGTTTAGCTCCTCAGTACTTGAATGAACTCCTTTTGTATTACAGTCCTTCACGTGCATTACGCTCTCAGGCGTCCTGTCAGTTGGTAATACCTAGAATTTCAAAATCAAGTGCAGGTGGTAGATCCTTTTCCTATCTAGCGCCTAAACTTTGGAATAGTCTTCCCTGCACTGTCCGGGAGGCAGACACACTCTGTCAGTTTAAATCTAGACTAAAGACGCATCTTTTTAATCTTGCATACACTACTCTTCCATAATATAAATCTTCAGAGGGTTTAGGCTGCATTAGTTAGATCAACCGGAACCAAAAACACAACTGATGTACTTGTTGCATCAAAGAGTACAGAACAGTACTCTACTCTCAGCCAGTCTTGTCTCATTGTTCCAAGGTTACCACAGCGAGCAGGATGCAGTTCATGGCCTGACCTGATGGTAGAGCGGAGAATGGGAAGTGGGGACCTGACAAGAGCTGAGATGATAGAGCTGGATAAAGAAGGACGCGGTCTCTTGACATGTCTTCACCACAAAATTTCAAATGCTATTAGATTATTAATGATAATCTTAAACTATAATTTATTTTATTATTAAGTTTATTTATTTTATTTAGCCTTGTTGTGCAAGCTCTCTGGAGCTTGTGCAGAGGCAGCAGCTTTTGCCAGAGGGGAACTGGAATCCCCTGGTTGGGCCTGGGTTCTCCTGAGGTTTTTTTTCTCGATTAGAGTTTTGGGTTCCTCGCCACCGTTTGCATACTGTTTTTGCACTATCTGCCTGACCGGGGGGGCTGCTTTAGAATTTTAAAGTTTTACTTAATTAATATTGCATATAGGAATTTATTATCTGTTATATTTGACCTGTGCTTCTCTCTCCTTTATCCTAAATGTGTGCTCTCACTGAGCGTGTGTGTGTGTGCGTACTTGTCTGTGTACGTACGTGTGTGTGTGTGTGTGTGTGTGTGTGTGTGTGTCTGTGTGTGTGGGTGCGTGTGTGTGGAGTGTTTTGTGTGTGGGTGTGTTTGTCTTCTGTGTTTTCAACCTTTTCTTGTTTTTGCAGGTACAACTTTGATTGTTTTGCTTGTAGTCAATGTGTCTCATGTACAGCTGCTTTGTAACAATGAAAATTGTAAAAGCGCTATATAAATAAAGTTGAGTTGAGTTGAGAAGCAGATTTTTATATTATGATTTTTTTCAAACAATGTATTCTACCATTGGAGGTACTGTAACCAGGGACAGGTGATTCAGTGCAGTAAAAACACACATGCATGGTATCAGAAGAAGGCAATGACCTCTAGACAAAATGGAGCAGTTCCTAAATCAGTCCAAGACTAAACTTGCCATGATGTACTTGGGTTTCAGCACCCAGAGCTTCTGTGAGGTCACTGTAGTGTGTTCTGAACGCAGGGTAATGTGAGACAGCCACTGTTGTTGTTCTCAGTGTATCACGGTTGATTGGTTAGAGGAGGATCTTGTTGCTAGACGATACGCTGCGTGCTGTCTCTATGCATGAAGCTGATAACTTGACGTCTCGTTCTAGGTCAGTGGTTTGTTCCCGTGAGCTTTTAGACATCCCAGCTGTGATTTAACAAGTGCCCTTTACTGTTGTTTACTGAAATATTTCTGAAGGTTTGACTGCTTCATCCGAGAACATCAACAACGTGAATCAGAGAAGAGAAATGCAAGAAAAAGAAAAACAATGCAAACATTTTGAACGCTTCAGAGGAAAATGTTACTCAGAGGTTGCAGCTTTATAACTCAGGAGATTTGATGGAGTTCTCAGTTGGGTTTCATTTGGTCTCAGATGTTTCTACGAAAATAGCTTGAGGTGTAAAATGAATGTAGATTGTAAAGGTAAAATAATCAGGATTTGGTTCAATTTAATGAGAAATGTGTTCATATTGAAATATTGAAGAGTTAAGCAATATTTTCCCTTGCTCTCCCTTTACTCTCATTGATATCTAGGAGAAATAATGAATTTGCATTTCTTTTAGTGCCCAGGTTGGGGTCCCCCCAGAGGGGCGGGGCAGCAGTACGGGTGGGGCCCCGGTCGAGGACATGCAGGCACTGTCAATCACTTCTCTCTCCGCTTCTGAGGTAGAGCAACAGTTCGAACTGATTGGTCTTTTGGGGAAGGGCACGTACGGCAAAGTTGACCTGGTTGTGCACCGGAAACAGGGTGAGTTTGCATGAATGTGGTATGACACCAAGTTTAAACAAAGCTTACTAAGAATCTGTGTGCTGCTGTATATTTGAAATCCTCTGAAGTCAAACGAACAGGCCAAAAAGTGTATCATTTACGTTTCAACCAAATACAAATAATAAAGTAAATGATATGTTAGTATTACTGTATATTGGAAATATTTATTAATATTATATTTTGCACACTTGTCATATCATTTGTTATTATGTGTTTCAGGCACTAAACTGGCCCTGAAGTACGTGAATAAAAACAAAACAAAGTTGCGGAGTTTTCTGCGTGAATACAGTCTGATGACTGCGCTGGGCTGCAGCCCATTTATCATCAAAGTTCTGAATGTTCTGTTCGAGACCGAGGAGAGCTACGTGTTTGGCCAGGAATATGCGCCTGCAGGAGACCTGTTTGACATCATCCCACCTCAGGTATGACATCATCACTATGACATCATCAACACCTAATTCAGCTTGTGATGTGAAAACTGTGATTCTCCATCCCGTCTCAGGCCGGTTTGCCAGAAGATATGGTCAAGCGCTGTGTTCAACAGCTGGGTTTGGCTCTGGACTTCATGCACAGCAAAAGTCTGGTCCATCGTGACGTAAAGCCAGAAAACGTCCTCCTCTTCGATCGTGAGTGCCGACGTGTGAAATTGGCAGATTTGGGAATGACGCGCCGGACGGGCAGCCGAATCAAGCGGATCAGTGGCACTATCCCCTACACTGCCGCCGAGGTGTGCCAGGCCTCCATATCGGAGGGAATTATAGTGGCGACCACACAGGACGTCTGGGCCTTCGGAGTTTTGCTGTTTTGCATGCTTACGGGAAACTTTCCTTGGGAAGTTGCGTTGCCTAGCGACGCATTTTTTTCTGAGTTCCAGCGTTGGCAGAGAGGGGCGTGTCCGCCCGGTGCTGTACCGTCACAATGGCGGCGTTTTTCTGACGATGCGTTACGCATGTTCAACCGGCTGTTAGCGCTGGAGCCTGAGCGTCGCTGTGGCGTTAAAGACGTGTTCTACTTTCTAAAATACCACCTGCTGAATCATCACCGCCGCAGAGCTTCCTGTAGGGCGTTTAGGGGAGGTTCCAACTGTTGCTCTGCCCACAGACACACGGAGCCCTCTCCTCCTTCGGGCACTTCCTGTCTACGCCCCACCCCCCTTAAACGTAGCATCCTGTCCGAGCCTCATTCTTCCCGGGAGGAATCCTCCAAAAGCCCGTCTCCAAATCGCCAAGACAAGAGTAAAGTGATGATGACCACGCCCATTGAAATTTGCGTATGAAGCCACAGGTTAATAAATCTCACAATATACATTTTTAAATGGAGAAGGTCGCAATATTACGTTTAAACTTGTAAAAGGATGAAAACAAGTTCCATATTTCACGATTGGAGTCCAGCCATTTTCTCACAGGAATTTATAACTATTATACAAGGTGGCAAATTGGTATGAGTTTGTACGATTTGAATCATACAGAAACATAGGATTATTAAATAAAATGCAATACTCTTAACCTAACAGGTGTGAAGCAGATCATACAAAAATGCAGGCATGAGACCATCCACATTCCTACGAATGAGCCGCCTCGTAAAATACTTATGAACTGCAACAGATCTTTATCAAAAACATTACACGAGGACTTTGATAAGGATCTGTTAGAAATACAAACAGTGTTCATGGATTTGTTGCTTTCAAAATGAACCTCAAAGTTTTAAAGGCAGAGTTCATCCAAATCATGAAAATCTGCCGACATCGATGTGGTTCCAAACTTGTGCGACAAGTACAGAAATATTGCAGAATGCTCTTGTCCAGGCTGTCAAGGACAAGGCCTGTATTCCCGGTCCTCCAAAGCCATATGGTGTGAGAAATGCAAAGAGCTTTTAATGCCAATGTTTATTCTGGCATCGTATGGCTTTGGTATGGCTGTCATATCCCCTTTAAACTTTTGTGGAGCATGATACCCCCACATATACACCAGATCATTCTGAAAATGTCTTATTTTCTTCAACATTTCTTCTTTTGTGTTTCAGATTAGAATCATTTGAGTTTGGATCAGCGAATCTTCATTTTGGGATAAAATGCGTCTTTCTCCCGTTTCAGATTTTTGTAGGCATTTCACTTTTCTACAGTGCTCTGAACTGAAATTCCAACACCATCTTCTCTGTAGGAGACAAAGAATCTTTGCTTTGACTTTTAAACCAGCCTATTATCATACAGTATGTGTGCACCAAAAGGAAACGATATATTTTATACTGGATTTTTATGTTTTACTAAACCATGCAGAACTACATGCCCGATGACAGCCACTGTCTAGTGGTCAAAGAGACGGAGGATTTGATCTGTTTCCAAAGCTTCCTTTATTGTTCATGTCGTGTTTTTGAAGAGTAAGAACACAGCCTCCTTTAGATTACAGGGACTTTATTATGTGCTTGTACTTGTTGTGTGTGTATTTCTAAGAGATCTTTGAAGAAATGAGGTTAATTTTCGTGGGATCTTGAATGTCTCGAGCGACACCAGTTTCTGTGTTCTCATAGAATGGGTCAGTTAGGTAAAAGAAGCCTCAAGGGCTTTTCAAGAACATCTGCTCCACAGAACATCGTGACATTACTTTGTCAGCTAGAGCTAATGATTCTAAAGAAACTCTGTTTAGTCTTACTTTAAAGTTTACATAGGATGCGTTTTAGATATTGAGTTAGATGGTAGAGAACTCTTACAATGTTTGAGGATAGATGTGTTGCAAAAGAGCACAAGCACCTTTATCATCATCAACACACTGAAAAGACTAAATGAAATACAAATATGTGCAAATGTTAACTGTGACTTGTTAGCTATAAGAGCAGTCATTTTTAATATACTAGTTTATAGTCCATCGGTTGAATCGGTGAGTTCAGACGACCTTGAAGTATCCACTTCACAAGGAACTAAAGGTGTTTTTAAAGAATGAATACATATATATGAAACTGGATGTTGTGTAGCTGCCATACAAGTTGTCATACAGTAGATTGTTTTGATTGATAAGCAGCTGATTAAACTGTTTAAACGCACAGCAAAATGTCTCTTAATGTTTTTAGTAGTTTTTAGTGACCACTTCTCTGTAAAGATGAAGAAATGATTTCTCCAGATTCCTGTTGGTAGTAAATCGTTGCTTGACATCATAATTGTTATGAACTCATCAGGGGTTCCTGATGGATCAAGCTCCCATGGTTCTGTTTGCCAGTCACATTCACATATTTATTCTACCCCACCCATTGATAACATGCCCTCCGAATGTCAAAACTGGATCAAATGTGATTTTATCGAGTTTTCTACTTGAGTGGTTTAAGAGGAAAATGTTATTGCATATGGAGTTCTCAGATGTGTTTAATTTGAGTAGATTAGTCTCATAAAGTTGTTAAAGTAAATGAAGAGTATGGTGGTATAAAATGAATGTAGATGGTAGCGGTGAATCAAACTGGATTTGGGTCAATTTGATGAGAAATGTTAACGTTCATCTTCAGTAATATTGACTTTTGACAAATCTGAACTCAGTTTGAGACATTATTGAGATCACTTCTGAAACTCTATGACAGACACATTTAGGAGATTTCTGACCCTTTTACACAGAAGAAATATCTGAGACACAGACGCAAAAGTTTCCATTTGCTCTCCATTTCATCTCACTGATATAATTGAATAATTATAGAATTAATTGAGAAATAATTGAGACAAAGAGATTTCATCTGCTTCTGATTTTTCTTATTATGGGGTTTGGAAATTATTTATGAAATGCAGATTTACCTCCATTATCTTTAACTTCTATCTTGTTTTGTTACTCAGAATCAACTATACTGATATTAATAAACATCTGTCAAAAATATAAGAAAAAGTACAGTACCGTATGAGTTTATTCAATTTATTCAACATTTTGTGGTTGGTTGGTTGCAGTGAGCTCATGTAAATATTTACAGTGTAGTAGAGTCAATATTTAGTCATGGTGGTGTGAATATTTAATTCCTGGGCTTTGTTCCATCCACTAAAGTCAGAATTCTCTCATCTATGTTTGTTTACAGATTATCTGCCATCTGGAATGAAGCAGTTGAGCAAAAACCAACAAAGCCATTTTTAATGCACTGTTTAGTGTAGTCACAAGAAAATAAAGGTTCCTTAAAGGTTCTTCGTCAGCTTGTATTGTTCCGTAAAGAAGATCAACAGAACCTTTCATGTTCGGAAAATCTTCACCATCACCAGACTGCAAAACAGTACTGTATGAAAGAAAGGATTCTTGACTAAAGGTTCTTTGGGGAACCAAAAAATGGTTCTTCTATAACATCACTGCAAAGAACCTTCTATAGGACTCTTACTTAAGAGTGTTCCGTTTTAGCTCGATCAATAGCATCATTCATCATTCACTTTTGTGTCTAGACGTGTGTGTGTGTCTTTATCCCTGTAGATGGTTCTATCATGCATGCACGGTGAGATGAAATTTAAAAGGCGTTTTGTGTGTATTTTGAATCATCTGATGATAGTCAGACATCATTACAGACGTGAGATCTACAGATGTCTGCCGCAGCCGTTCTTTCTCTGGCCTTTTTGCCTTCTTACTTAACTCATCTTTTTATCCGACTTGTCTTCTCGCATGATGCCGGTTATCTGAAGGTGAGTAAACTGGGTCTCTCTCGCTCTGATATAAAACTCTAATGAGTCATTTCAGAGAGCAAATGAATAAATGCACAATTAGACTGCAGGGAGTTTTCGTGGATAACTGAGTAGACTCTAGCTGCCAGACAATGTAAGAGAGTGTTGTTTAATCCGTGTGTGTTTGATGTGGGTAATGCTCACGAGCTCATTAAGTTGTGGTGATAAGAAGTGCTCGGATTCAGTCACAAGGGAGTTCAAGAGAAGAAAGAATGAACAGAAAGAGGACAAATGCAGATTAGGGCAAAAGGACCTCGCTCCGAATCCCTCAAATATCCCAGAGTAATGAAACGCATACAAATGAGGACTCAAAGCAAAAGGGACCTGTTTCATCTCTCTGGGGAATTTAGTGAGAACAAGTCGTCTTAACGTCTTAAAACCCTCTGTCCTATAAAAACGCTTTAATCTTTGTCGGATGTACAAGCTGCACAGGTACACTCTTAAAAACAAAAGTGCTTAAAAGGTTCTTCACAGTGATGCTGTCAAAGAACCATTTTTGGTTCCACAAAGAACCGTCATCTCTTTATAACTTTTTCACCACAAAGAAAGGTTCTTCAGGTGTTTTTTGAAGCACCCTTATTTTTGTAGATCAGCATAGTGGGTCATATAGTCAAAACGATGTTATAAAAAATGCTTCATTTTCCACTTAGCAAAATTTGATTGATTCTAAATGGGATTTGAGATTATCAGTTTTTACGGCAGTCTTTTATTTTTCACATGTTTTCTTGAGAAAACCTGTAAGAATTGTTTGTTTTCCACTCTTTAATCAGGCGTAACTGTGACCTTTTAGGAATTTAATGGATAATTCACTTTTCAACCCGACACAGACAAACAAAGGTTCATTATCCAGTTTAATGCATGTAATTAAAACTCCACTGATGAGTTCCACTCGTGTTGTATTCGTTCGAGACCGAAGCTGACAGACGGACACACTGTCATGGGACTGATTATGGAAAGGTTGTCTGTTTATCTCAGTTTTGTTTCTCACGGACAACATTAAGTATATCAGTTGCAGGTTGTCTGATATTGCATTTTAAGACTAGAGTCAAATAAAAAACATTCAAGCTTCATACACGTCTAATCCTGCAATGTTGTCGTGCTATAGGTCTACTATAATTTAGGCCTATTTTTATCTCATTTCTTATTTTGCTTGTTGCAAACCAGCTTTAGATCAAGGCATAGTTACTGTAGTAAAGAGATATAATGATGAAAAATAAATAAGGTTTCATTGCAGTTTTTTAGACTGATAAAACTTAACTGATGTTTTATAAGTGATCACATATTTTTATTCTAGAAATCCAGAGAACATCTCTCTGAAGTTGCTATGTCATAGCCCAAGAGGTCTTAAAGTCAAAGTTCACCCAAAACTAAAAATTCCGTCATCATTTACTCACCCTTTTGTCACTTCAAACATGTATGACTTTCCTGCTTCTGCAGAAGACAAAAGAAGATATTGTGAAAAATGATATTAAATGGACCCCATTCACTTGCATTGGTTTTGTGTTGGTACTATAGAAGTGAATGGGGTCCAGTGCTGTCCGGTTACCGGCTTATAGGTTTGAAATGACAAGAGGTTGAGTAAATGATGACAGAAATTTCATTTTTGGGTGAACTGTCACGCAATAACACTAAACAGCTGTGAAATTAATATGGATAGCACAGGTCACTTCATTTGATTTAGAAAAAAAGTGCCAAAATTTGTGCATGAAATACTAGAGGAGGCATCACGTTACTGATTACTACGTGTTCTTTTCTTATAAGAATATGAGCAAATCAAATTCCCAATTTAAGCTAATCACTGTCTATAGGTAAAACAATTGAGATATTAAAAGAATCTCATTTGTGATTTTATTTTTCTACTTAAAGTTAAATGACACGAATACGATATATCAGGGAATTCTTCATAGATTATCATGTAAATAGCATAGTAAATATTATAAATATAGAGGGTATGCACGTGTAGTCACTTTCCCAGGTGAACACGCCGGAACGCGCCTGCTTGAGTGGTAAAACACTGGGCAAAATGAATGGTTACAACATCATTAAACGCAATTCCGCGCAACATTTGAGTGTCTAAGAGCACCTGATTCCTTTGTAAGTCACAAGGTTGTCGTAAGGATCACCGTCGAGTCCAGCTGCTTGTAGTTTCAGCAAATAATTGCGTGTTTTAGTCCCGGTTTTTGTTCCTCCTATTGAATGCAGCCATTTTGCCTTAGTTTTACCACTCAAGGGAGCGTGTCCAGGCGTGTTCACGTGGGGAAGTGACGTCAATGCATACCCTCTATAGTAATCACAGTATAAGGAAGTGTTTATTTTTAAGAGTGTGTGTGACGAGGTAGGCGTGACGAGAGCCGTGGGAGGAGGAAGCGAGGCCGGGACGCGATTGATAATGAGTGTCAGCTGGGCGTCGTTCCGGCCTCGCTTCCTCCTCCCACGGCTCTCGTCACGCCTCCCTCGTCACAGTGTATTATCTGATAATATCACTGTATACCATGGTCTCACTGCTATACTTTTTGACAGTTGTGTGCGAGAGCTTGATTTTTTAATGTGAACACACGAACGAATGCATGACTGCGACCACGCACGCACGCGCACGCACGCACACGCACACACACGCACGCACACGCACACACACGCACGCGCACGCACGCGCACACACGCACGCACACACGCACGCACGCACGCACGCACACACACACACACACACACACACTCTTTAATAAAAAAACTACACAACCAGAGTAAATCAGCTACACACGCAACACACACACACACACGACTATCCCCGTGGGGACAGTCCATAGGCGTAATGTTTTTATACTGTACAAACTGTATATTCTATCCCCTATCCCTAACCCTATCCCTAAACCTAAAGATCATAGAACACTTTTTGCATTTTTAGATTTGTAAAAAATATTGTTCTGTACAATTTATAAGCTTTTTTGCCCCTGGGGACCTCAATTTTGTTCCCCACGGTGACAGGAGTCCCCATGTGTTGGTGTGCATTCAGGTTTAGGTCCCCACCGGGATATACAAACATGAACCTACACACACACACACACACGCACACGCACGCACACGCACACACACACGCACACGCACACACACACACACACACACACACACACACACACACACACACACGCACGCACACGCACACACACACACAGACACACACAAACATAATCAGGGAGAGTCTAAGGCATTTCCATGGCAACCACTGCAGGCAACTTCCAGTTTTGGTTCACTGATGTATTTAATAATAATCTCACTTTCTAGCCTCCTATACTTCTCTCATATTCTCCTGTTCTCTCCTGCTGGACTTCAATCATGTTTTCTCTTCACAGAAAAACGATGAACGTTAATTAACCACCATCCAGAACATCAATACATCCCAGCACGCACACGTCCACCTAAAACATATCCTGCTTTCTTTCAGTTTTCTGTGTTGCTTATAACTACCCTTACGTATGGGATGCTTGAACATGAACAATACCTCAAAACTGTGAGTTTTCTACATCCAATTTCTGGATAATAAAACAGGGAAAATAATCATATATATTTAAACTGAATGAGAGTCCAGAACATCACAGAGGCGAGATGGCGAGGCTCTTTTGACTTTAAGCAACCACATTGAAAATATCAAAAAAACAAAGAAACATATCAACACCCTAGCAACCGCATAGCATTGCCTTGGCAACCACACGGAACACCCTAACGTTGTGGCAGTGAGTTTATCTTCAGCTGGCAGTAAAATGTTCACGTGATTGAAAAGTGTTTGTGTGATTAAAAATGGCGAAGCTCCTCGATAAACCGTGAGGTCCTTCTCAATTTCCTATCATCTCTCGCTCACTTCGTCTCGGCATTGCTGTTTAGCATCCTTCATGAAACTCAGGTTTAGTTAGTGAAACCCCAAGAGATGAGCAGTGAGAGAGAGAGAGAGAGAGAGAGAGAGAGAGAGAGAGAGAGAGAGAGAGAGAGAGAGAGAGAGAGCGGGGCGAGTCTGCCTACTCACACGCAGATTGTCATTCTTCAAAATTCGATTATAATAATCTGAAATTGCTTACTGCCATCAAAGACTTTTTACTTTGTAATGAAAAGAACATTTCAAACTTTTCATATGGGCATTGCCTTAATATTCTAGGTGTTGAAAAAAGGGATGGGGCTCTACATTATTTTTCAAGGTCAAAGTCTCTCTTGTGCTGTATTATTAGCCAAAGTCTGATAGATTTCAGATAAACACACGAGAACAAATTGTCCAGTTATCCCTAAAGTGGGTTACCGATATCTGTGCTGTTTTTAGATTCCCCAACCCAACTGTGCATTCTTCTTTAAAACACATGCGTAAGTTGACGTCATAGTCAGATCTCAATGTTAAAATGCAATCCATTACACTCGTTGGCTTGACTATAAAATTCTTATTTTTATAAGTGATATCCACTGGCCATTCGTTAATATGCCCCTCCTACTTCTCAACTTCCTTGCATTTGCATTTGTCTGACAAGAAATTACATGCAGCGAATACATCTGAACACAGTCCGAAAGGTCATTTTGTTTGCTCATCATGACAGTTTGTGTAGAATTGTTTCTGAAATGATAAAGTTGAAAACCCCCGTTCAACCCACACCTGACATTTCCTCATTTCCTCTGCTCCACTTTTTATTTCTCTCCCTCTCGGAAGGAAAATAGAACAGTGTTCTCCCATGAGCCTTCTGGGCCAGACAGAAGATTTATTACCTGAGCCGCTATCTGAATGATGGATTAGGCACTAAGGGTTGGTTATTTTAGATCAGGAGTCTTCAACTAAAATCGCTTGAGGTCCAGTAAACGAACCCACCTTACCAGCCGAGGTCCAGACAATTAAATACCTAAAAATATGAATTTATGGTTTTTGGCAGACCAAAGAAATAAACTTGTCTTTTCATATCTATACGATGGCATTACAATGTCTGACAACAATATAATGAAGGAAAATGTGCAAAATGCCCTAATCTCTAAACCTGCACTGAACATACATTCATTTCAACATGAACAACTTTAAAAGAAAACTAAAGTGTTGTTTTCTGCTGAACTGAGATTAACAAATAGCAGCATCAAGTTGTGACTGATCATCCTCTGATAACATTTCAGCTCTTCTGGTGGCTGTTGCAGCTGAAGGCCCCCCCCCCCCTTCAGCTGCAACAGCCACCAGAAGAGCTGAAATGCTGAAATGAAAGGGGGTTGTTTAATATTTTCTTTTAGTTCATGTCTTTATTTTCCTTCTAAAAGTGTTTCACACGCAGCCTCCATGCACTCTTTTATTATTTTCCCATCAGTAAAGGGCTTGTTATGTTTTCCTAAGATCCACTGTATTCTTTTGGAACATTCATATGCTGGTTGTTGGGCGGTAAGCGAGAGAGGGAGGACCCGTGTAGATCGCTCCTACTGGGCTTTGAGCTAATATATTTTCCGTGTCCTTACCTTGGACTGCTGCGGGCAAGTTTCTAGTGTCTCTGTCTAATTTCATAATGCCGTTTACGGTTTCCACTTTTGACAACCGCTACAGACTCCGACCAAATGAGACAAACCGGTCTCGTGCATGTCGATGCATGAAGAATAAATGCAAATCTCTCGAGCCATTCATCTCGGAAAACATGGTTTTCAGCGTCAACTTTTCTAACTTTTGAAAAGGACATTGTTTTTCAGTCACTGAGAGCTACGTCTGCGCACTGTGCAGCGAGTCTGCCTCTATGTGTCGGCTCTCTTCACTCATCGACGTCTGAACGTAGCAACAGTGCGCGCCGCATATGTTAACTGTCCGTGGCGACGTAGGACCCAAACTGCTACTGAGCGGACCTTGATGTGCCTGGTATAAATTTAATTGCATTAGAATATAATGTTAGGCGTTCATTTATTTATTATGTCAAAAGGCTTTGAGGTCCAGACGGACGCATCTCGCGGTCCGCATTCGGACCGGAGTCTGCTAGTTGGTGACCCCTGTTTTAGATGGTAGGATGCCCAGAAGAGAACATGCAGGTAAAAAGGAAACAGGGTTTTAGTGCACTGGATGCGTCCCGATAAATCTGCGTTATCTGTCCCAAAATCATATAAGAAACCGATCAAAAGTTTAGGGTATTTACTCATTTTTTATGTTTCTTCCACATTTTAGAATAATAGTAGCCTAAAATTAACAAAGTTTAACAATAACTTTAGCCTTCTAGCACTGAAATTATAATCCCACCCTCTATGTCAGGGGTGCCCAGACTTTTTTGCGTGATGATCTACTTTTAAAATGGTAAACCTGATAAGATCTACCAACTAAAAAACACATTATAACACATTCAACACATTTATTTATTTTTTAATTACACTTCTAATGTGTATTCTCTACATGGAATTCAACAATGCAAAACAATGTTCAGTGCTGCTATCATTAATTTTAACATTAAACTCAAAACATCTACAGCACAACAGATTACAATAGCCAGGCCATGTACCTTATTCTGATGACTTGCACTGAATTGAATCAGACAGTTTTGCATAATTTGGGCAGTAGCTGCTGGTAGCTAGTCTCAAACAGGCCTCCAAATTGTCATTAGTCATGGTGGATAGAAGATAAATTGAGCCAAACAGTGCGGTCAGTGAGGTGGCACATTTTCTGATATTTGGATACTTCTCTTCTGCAAGAAGGTTCCAAAACTGTCCACTGGCCCTTGCCTTCACCTCAATGTCAGTCTGCAGTGCTAAAATCTCATCTTCCAATGCGGATGGGTTCATCTGAAACAGCTTTCCCATGTCTGTGGCCAGGGACTCAACCTCATGCTCATCTCCAAATGGAAAGCACATGAATGTAGCAACTGGCTCAAGTAAAGCAAAGTCTTGAAAACGTTTGTCAAAGTCTGATCAGACGTTTTCAATTTGCTCAATGTAGAAGTCGCCTAATTCGTGGCGCTGCAGCTTAGATGTGAGTAACTGTAGTTTTCTTTTGAAAGCATTAACTGAGCTGATCATGTTGACCACTTCTCTTTACCTTGAAGCTCTAAATTTAGCTCATTCCGCATATTAGTCAGGTCAGTCAAAAACTTCAAATCTAAAAGCCACTGCTCGTTCTCAAGTTGTTTATATTCTGTATTATGTGTAGACAGGAGAAACTCCTTTATCTCAGGCAGCAGCCCTCGAAATCTTTCCAAGAATTTGCCCCTGCTTGACCATCTGACATCTGTATGCAGCAGGAGATCTGTGTGGTTGCAGTCCGCTTCCTCCAAAAAAGTGCGGAAGAGCCGTCTCTGAAGTGAACGTGCATGAATTGAACAGACTATTTTCATGCATACATCCATGATCTATTTCATGTTCAGCATTTTCACACATAGAGATTGTTGGTGTATTATGCAATGGTAATTAAGGAAGTCTGGAAAAGCATCATCCTCCTTGCACTTGGCAATAAAACCGTTAGAACGACCGACCATCGCAGGTGCTTCGTCAGTGGTGATTGACATTAATTTAAACATCGGAAGCTGTGTTTTGTCGAGTCCTTAAATGCCCGAAAAATGTCTTCGCCCCGAGTGTGTTCTTTCATAGGCAGAAGTGTCAGCAGTTCCTCTCTCACTGTCATGTCTTTAAACACCATCCGTATAAACACGCACAATTGCGCTGTATCAGTAATGTCCGTGCTCTCATCTAATTGCAATGAAAAACATTCACAATCAGTTATGTCCTTTCTCAGTTGCTGTGGCAAGTCATCGGCCATTAATTCGCAACGACGCGTAACTAGATCTTGATAGCTGAACAGCTTTGATGGTGGACACAATCTCAGATTTGTTTTTAAAATCCCGAAACAATGAGTCTGCTGCCTCGACAAAAGTGTCTTTTATCATTTCTCCTTCTTGGAATGATTTTTTATGTTTGACGATGGTGTGACTCACCCGGAATGATGCCTCCGTGGCTGCTTTTGCTTTTTGGCCTGGACGAATAAAGAGTGACTGCTGACCAGATAATTGAGATTTCAGTTCTTTTACCTTTGCTCTTCTAAGCTCGCTTTTTGCAGGAAAATCGTTGTCATAATTTTTATGAAGTGTCCGAAAATGTCTCTCCACGTTTCCTTGTACTGCTAGCTGCGCGATTTCGCGCTCAGTGCTCAGAAGCTCTTGGAAGGCGCAAGCAGCCTGCGTAAGTGTCATGACAGCTGAGTAAACAAAATTTTTTTTAAATTTATTTTGTCAAAATGTATTGGTCAAGTGCAAGTCAGACAGAAATTAAAAGAGGGAACGATATGAAATGTTTTACTAAAATTGAACAAAAGAATATTAGGCGGATTAATTTATTGCGATCTACCAGCATTGCCTGTGCGATCGACTGGTCGATCGCGATCGACCTATTGGGCACCCCTGCTCTATGTGATTCGAGCGTCCAAAGCCACGCCTCCTCCAAACACATGAATGTATTTCGTAAATCCACGTAACTAATTACAAACTAAATCCATTAAATTCTTCTGGAAGCATGTACATACCTGTCCAAAAGAAAGCGAGCAACCATGGTATCGTCGTTCAGACCCTTTGCCTGCCGCAGCTGTCTCCATCGTGTTAGAGCTGAACCGATGTTAATTCTAGTTTTTCCTCTTTCATGATCTAGACTTTTTGTAGATTGACTTGTTGTCGGTTCCTCAGGAAAGTTTGATTTTTGTTAATTGTCCGCCATTCTCCCCTCATTGACACAGTGGACAAGAGCGCGCTGATGACGTATGATGTCTGCGTGAACAGGGTGCGCAGTGGGATGCAAAATACGTGGGCTGAAAATGTACAAATGACCAGTCACAGCGTTCGGCCAGAACGTTTTGATTGGATGAATGTTTTTTTGTCCTATGCCTTTCACAGACGATATATAATTAAAAAATATTATTTGACCACTATACTTCTTGATTACTATCAGGATGTAAAGAGATTTCCAACCAACATGAGAAAGAATGTTTCTGGACAGGATCGCCCACCCTGCCTTTAAACTGAATTTACTGTTAATTCACTTGATTTGTCCAATCTATTTGAATTGACAAAATTAGACAAGTCAGTACAACTAGAAAACTGATGCAAAAAAGAAGCTGAAAAAGATGAGGTGACATTTTTTTACAGTGTAGAATTTGAATCAGAACTGTTTTTAGACAGTATTTAGCGATTGGGCATCTGTTCTGCTCTTATTGATTGTTTTTCTTCATTATTCAGACAAATTCAAGCATTTTTAAAATTCTGCAATGAAATACATTTATATATTGCCACAGTTCTATTTTTGTCTAAATAATTGTAAACATTTAAGCAAACACCTTCCGATTAAAATATTTTTAAGATTATGAGAAATATTTCAGTGTACAAAAAAGTATGGTATTGTAACATCGACTGCTATGAAACCATTGTTTATGTATATTAAAATATATATTTAAAATATATTTAAACCTAAGACAAACAAAAACGTAAAGCTTTTTTAAACATTTGAAAATATAATCAAAGTAAGGTCAAAGGTCACACATATGAGTTTCTTAGTTCCATTTTTGATATATGTGGAATAAAATATTGGTTGCTTTTCTTTTCTTCTTTTATTTGGTTATCATTACAATATGTGCGTTTCAAAACTAAATGGGTTTTTCTCATATAATTAACGTCATTCATTTTTAAATAAATGTGTGATGAGCCTGTTAACTATTTATTTTGCCATTGGCTCTCAACACACTGAACTGCTATCCTTTCTGCATTTGACAGAATTTCTTTCTTACTGTAGTCATAGTTGAATAGATAAAACTGAAAATCCTGCAGTCCTCTGTTGCCACTACATTCAGTCACTGATGTAAACATTAGATGTGTCAACGTTCTGATGAACATTTGTAACTGTTTTTGTATCTAATGGTGTTCACCTGTAACATACTTATTAATAATCCAACATAATGGGTATAATCGATAGGCTATAAACTTGTCTTGTTTAAGTTTCCCAGACACACTCAAAAATCAATCATTTATGTGTGTGAGATCCTAAACCATCACGGTCATGAGAATATGTCATGTTTGACTCCTTGTTTCCAAGGTAACGACAGCCCATGCTGCACCTGACCTACATATGTTCCGTATGAACACAAACACGCCAGACCGTCTGCTCACAGAACTTCACACATATATAGACACAGATGTGTGTTCAAGAGTTTCGCACTCTTTCCCACTTCCAACTAAAAATAGACGAACACATTATATTCAGTCGTCTGTTCAGACATGTGCTAAAGCTGGCACACAACCTCCTTCATGCTCTTCAGACAAAGGCGACAGCTGTTCTGTTCCACAGCATTATGTTCACATTTTTAAAAAGCATTTTTGAAGAATGTTAACCAACAACATCGACCTCCATTGACTTATTTTGTGTTCCACTGAAGAAAGACTCACATACAGATTTTGAACGAACAACAAAGATTCACTTTCATTTTCTGTGTGTGTATGTGAACATCACATAAATAGTCTGTTATGTGTTACGAGTCGAGCTGATGATTCAGACATCCCTTCTGCAAGTGTGAGTCAACATCTCATTCACAAATAAATGAACAGATGCTTGCATACACACACAACCTTGAATGCTTTCTCAAACATCACTTTCTTAGAACCAGCCTGTCAAACACACTGCAGGTGTCCTGAGCTCGCCTCAAGAAGCCATGTGGTGAAATTCACTGAAGATTAAAAGAGGACGAGAAACCTTCCAATCAGATTCCTCGTACGTCATTTAGATCGACAGCTCGGGAAAATCTCCAGGCGTCCCCCCAGTCACGCTGAGACCCATGAACAAGTGTTAGAGATAAAAAGAGAGATGCTGGAGTTTATGAGCTGTGATGTTAGAGGGATGACGGGTCAATTGCATGACATAACAAAGCTGAAGATTTGTGACAAACACTCCAACTGTATGTAGGGTCTAAAGTATCAGTCTGAGGACACTTAGACATTCTTCTAATTCACATTTCCATTCCAGTCTTTATTAAAGAGTTGAATGAGGTATTAGATGAGGGGATTTCTCAAACCCTGGGGCAGGCATTTTAAACACTGCTTTAATAAATCTTCTATTTCAGCTCTTCATGCTTGGGCTAGTCTGGTATGTATTATATTCATATCACTTTTTTATTTTGTGTATCATCATCCCTCAATGTGATTGTGACTGTGCCTGTGTTTCACAATGCTCTGCAGAAAGTTTCTTTTTCTTTTTTTTTAAAAGAAACTGCCCAAATCTGTTTTTGGCCCCACATCACACCCAAATCTGCCCACACTAGTAAACATGCTCCATCACTTTGGTGGTGTTGTTTTTGGCATTATCATTTTTAGTGCAATAGGTTTTAAAAAGGTCTCTCTTATAAAACATAATGCTTGCCCTACATGCCATGCTAATGATGCAGAATATGAAATGCATAAGGTCACTTTATTTATATATATATTTTGCAACTTTTTGAGTAGTATACACTACTATACAGTATATACTGTATATATATATATATATATATATATTAAATATACTGTATGGTGTGCTGTTGTAAACACAGACCAAGACAACGCATAATCTATATTGTGGAGACAGCGACCTCTGGTGGGGATGAGGATTTATGGGTGCGCAACGCATGTGCCTCGATCAACCCTTTAAAAAAATGTGTAGCCTATATTATTTTAACACTTGGGGATTTATTTGAAAAATCACTTTAAACATTGAATATATGACATGTTAAAAAAGGATTTTTGGTCTGCTCTTTAAAGTTCAGAGTGCATGCCTGTTGCTATTCCTAGACCACATCCCGCACTTCTTTTCAACCCTGCCTAGGAAAAGTCTCTTAAGACCCTAATGCCTGCATTTTTATAGAATTAAATCATATTTTAATTGTTTTTTAGATATCTCATTAATTTCTCCAATGATGAGATGTGGATGTTCTTGATTTTCTTTGGCAATCTGGGTTATGTAATGTATTGTTCATTGTGGTGGTAGCAACTGGTGCCAAGATAAAGAATTCATTTTCTTAAAATTTTCGTCAAATTAATTACATTTCTCATGGTCTCCTTGCAATAAGCCTATGTGTGAAAAGTGATCACAAGTTCATCATGTTAACATGACCCACAATCCTTTGACAACAAGAAAGTGTCCAAATTTGACATAATGTCCAAATTTGACACAAAAACAATGTAACCATTGTTTGTTAATTATTCATTAAAAGCAAAAACGTTCGTCAAAGGGTTTGGGTCCGAGAAATGTTATTCATTTTCATATTCATTTTGAATAAATGTCACCCTCATAAAAGAAATACAGTAGAATATTTTAGTAGACTATTTACTGTAATAAACTTTAGTATAATATAGACATAAATGACACATTTTGTTATACCTACATTCTGTATTATTTACTATATCTAACTTTATTTTGTATATTTAGAAATTGAATTAAATGCCTTTTTAAATTGTGAAGTTTAATTTTTGTAAAGTTTTTAACTTTAAGTTTACTAAATCCTATGCTTCCTACAGTATTTTGTAATATTAAATGAATGACATTAATAGATGTGACTAACGTGCTCTAAAACTTTTAGGATTTAGAAATAGTCTTTTACCAGTAAACACAGAGGCATCTTTCGGGAAGACGGGATATGTGTCTCCGGGAATGCGCGTGAACTCATCCAGACTCACCCCCACCCGCCTCGAGACCGTATACGCACGCGTGGAGGAAACCGACCGGATGAAATCGGTTCCACGACACACCGAAAGTTACCAAAACTCGAGAAAACACGTTTGAACGAGATTTGTCGTGCATCGGCATTCACGGTAAGCGATATTTCTGCCATTAAAGCGCGCACACGCGACGCGTTCGGCACGCTCGTTTTTTAATCTTCTTTGTGGTTGTTGTATCGGGATAACGTAACGTCATGACAAAAACAGAGATCGAGTTCGTGGGTGCTTAACTCGGCACTGTTGCGAAACATGAAAGTTTTTATGGGAACCCTTTTGGTTTGAGTGCATTCATTACATCGAGCTTGCTGTACCAAATATGCAACAGTGTGTGAGACTGCAGCCTGCTAGATTTGATATGTTTTGTTTTGTGGTGTATATATATATATATATATATATATATATATATACACACACACACACGCGCGATGATGGGTTCACAAATGCCTTCTGTGTTCATCATACATCTGAAAACTTGCATTAGATATGTGCAGAGTACGTTACACATTGTAGAGTTCCTACGGTTTTCTCTTTTATTCAAAATAGTATGTAAAACGTGTGTGCAACAGCGTGTTTCCAACCGTAAAGCCCTAAATTTGTTATTTGTGTAAAAATGATTATAACGTGTTGCACTCATATCAAACGAGTCAAGCCGCAATTTATATAACACACTCTTCATTTGATATATTCAGCCACATTGTAAATGAAAAGTCAAGTGCATTTGGGATATTTTAGAAAATGTATTTGTAGGCGATTTGGATATATATATATTTTATTTAGTTAGTTGACAGGGACATTGTACATTAATAAAACATTCCTGTAAAATTAGCCAAAGGCTATTTTTCATCCGTAGTCCCTGGACAAAATGTTACAAGTCACCCTAAAGAACATTTAATTAAAAATACATGCTAGAAAATTTCATAATTACACAATACAAATCATACAGTAGTCTATTGAAAACAATATAGAATCAATTTAAAAAAATGCAAACAAAATACAAACAATAATAGGATAGCTAGCAGATATAAGATTCTAGTGTTGACAAATCTGAGTACTAATCAACCAATTTTTCAATTCAACCTTAAATAAAGTTTATTAAAAAAATTAAATGTTTAATATATGTATATAGTAAGTGTCTTTGATCCTGGTTGTAATATAAAATCTCTCTAGTTCACTCTTTTATTAGCACTTGTGTAGGGGGTCTGTTCTTTATAGTCTCTAGAGACAAATGAATGTAATATAGAAAGCAGTTAACAATCCTTTAATCTGACTTGTGTTGTTTTGACATGTTATTGATATCTTTCAACGCGTGTGCTGGCCTCAATATGATGATATGTGTCACAACTAGAGGTGTAACAATGTATCTCTTGACCTTATACAGATTTACTATATGTATCTATATGTTTAACATTATAACATCGGTTTAATCCTGTTGGTTGAGCAGGTAACACATGACCTTCGTCAACATATAATGTTAGGTTTAATTTTGTGTTTTTACTGCTCCAAGAAGCTCTCTCTTAGCTTTCATAAATGATCTTCTATCTTCTATTCAAACTTCAATTTTCTAACCTATTCAGTTTTTATACATTTACATACAAAAAGTTGAACCATGAATGTTGTCAATTCTTTAACGGAATAACAACATTTTGTGATCGTGTACCCTGCATTGTGTATCGAATTGTGAGCTGAATGTACCATTACCAAAGAAATGAACATATTGTAGAGCTAGGACGATATTTTTGTAATATGACGACTGTTTAATTGTTGAGCTGCTAACACCTAACACGTCAAATAAATGTCAAGAAGTTTGTAAGTTAGCTTTCTTAATTCAAATTTTTTGTAAAAATGTATTTTTATTTTTCAGATTTACTCAGTTTGCAATAACAAGGGTCAGTTAAACTTTGAATGTTGTCAATTCTGTAAGAAGTTTTATGCACAACAACAACAACACCAACAACAACAAAAAAAAACGTTATTGAAAATTGTTTATGGTTTGAAAATTAATCTTATTTGATTTTCAGATTTTTATTTTTTCAATTTCTTAAACATATCACAAAACTTCTGTATTGTGAACACAGTATGGTATATTGGATTGAATCATGATGTTATGGTAACAAAACATTTGAAAGGATGTGGAATAATTGTTTGGTTAGTAACTGTTTTTGTTCCCCCACAGGACCGTTTGAGCCCCCCTGTGTTTATTATGGTATGCTGAGAGACAGGGCAGCAGCCATGCGTGGGAGTTTGCTGTTTTTGGTGTGTGTGCTGTTCATGTGTGTTATGGACGAGACGTCGGCGTGTCTCATCATCAGCGAGGTGAACTGTGATAACCCCAGCCTGGACACTCAGGAGTTTGTCGAGTTGTACTACGAGGGTACGAATCCCACTTCTCTGGATGGGTACACGCTGGTATTCTACAACGGCAACGGAGACTTCGCTTACCGCATCATCGACCTCACCGGGCATCAGACAGACCAGCGAGGCTACTTTTTAGTTGGATCCTCCGAACTGACGCCCCGCCCTGCCATCTCTCTCCCGCCCAACTTGATTCAAAACGGACCGGATGCCATCGCGCTCTACGGGCCCAACTGGGCACCAGTTCTTGTGAACGGACAGGTTTCAGGAGTGGGTTTGTTGGATGCAGTGGTATACACTTCCCGTAAATCCGCAGGGGGTGCCGATGGGCTCGCGTCAGTTCTGACTCCAGGCTCGGTCCCGTACGTGGAGGATGACAAGGCTCTGGAGGGCGACGAATCTATTCAGCGCTGCTGGCAGTCCAACAACCTCTGGACGTATCACACTGGACCACCGACTCCTGGATGGGTCAATCATTGCCCGGCGCCAACCCCCGGCCTCGTGTGGATCAATGAGGTTGACCTCGGTGGACCAGACAAACAGGGAATGGTAGAACTTAATGTCGGCGTGGCATCAGGAACCTTTTCTGTGGTACTTTATGACATCAGCACTGATCTTATTAGCACAAGTGTGGAGTTGAGCGTGAAACAGGCCGGGATCTTTACTGTGTCTGTGGATACTAGCCGTTTGTCAAGTGAGGCTTGTGAAACCATTTTTTATTCACCCGACCTGTATTTGACTCTTTCTTCAGTGAAACACAAAAGAATATATTTTGAGAAATGTCTCCGTGGTTTTGTGTTCATACAATGGAGGTCAATGGAGCTCAGTGTTGTTTGGTTATCAACATTCTTCAAAATATCTTCTTTTGTGTTCTGCAGAAGAAAGAAAGTCATACAGGTTTGGAATGGCATGACGTTGAGCAAATGGTGAAAGAGTTTCCATTTTTGAATGAACCGTCCCTTTACACCCATTTAAAGGAACAGTGCATCCAGAAAATCACAATATATACTGTAGCATTTACAGTTATCAGCTGTGACCTTTTAATGTCAAATCTATTTAATCTTTCAGTGCAACAAAGTGCAGGTCTGGCCGTTTATAAAGGCCCGGCATCAAACTTTCAGAAGGACGGCACCCTCAGCCCCCAGCAACCAATCGATGCCTTTGTTCTTAGCGACACCACGAACATGCCCAGTGACAACCTCACAGAGATGCTGATTCCTGGGAGGAAACCAGTAATAGTCTCAGAAGGGTAATCTGTGTGTTTATGCACTGCTGATGTAGTTTTTGTATGTTTATTCACACGTGTGTTTTCACCCTGCAGTTTTCAGACATCGGGATTCTCCAGCAGCCGCTGCGGCGTTGCAGAATGGACGAGAGATCCGGGTCTGTTTGTAAAGAGACCCCCGAGTCACGGAAAACCCAACGACTGCTCTTGGTTTCAGACCTGTCCACGTAACATCAGTAGGTGTCTTTTTAGTTCTTTCAAAGCAAAACAGCATTTTTTTATTACATAGATAATTTGGGTCTGATACATCTTTACAATATTTACACTAGGGTTGCACAATATTGATGAAAAGTATGATAAATGAATTGCTAAATGAATCGATAATGCTTGACGTTTGTAAAATCAGTTCAATTATATTAATTGAAGAACTAAAAATGATCATACATATATTTTTCATTCTTTTTGAAACAACAAAAACATTGGTCTTTCCTTCTGGCCAGCTTCTATGGCTAGCAGTCCAAATCTGAATTTTGTGCTATGAATGATTGCAAAAAGTACTTTAGATGATCATAGAGTTCAAACTGAAACGGTTTTCCACAAATGTGATTTGAATAGGATTTCAAACCATATATTAATGTAGCTCAAAAACAATTTGTAATTTTTTTTTTTTTTGCTGTTCACACTTGCTGAACATGATCAGATTTCAATCGGATATGCAGAAAAATCTGATTTCGACTGACAGTCTGAACATAGCCTAAGCTGTCTGCATTCAGCACTTTGATTCAATTTTGTAGTGTTAAAAATCATTATTATTGCAAGAAATATAAAAATAGTTTCAAACCATAGATATTTGCATATTGCGATATTCACATTGTCAATATTCCAGTAATTGTATTATTATTATTATGTTGCAGCCATAATCTACAGTACTTGTTGCCCCAATTTGACTTTTTTATAAAAAAATAACATCTTATAATGTCTATTACAGGGGAATAATTATTTGATCCCCTGCTGATTTTGTAAGTTTGCCTGCTTACAAAGAAATGAAGGGTCTATAATTTTTATGGTAGGTTTATTTTAATTGATAGAGACAGAATATATAAAAAATCAGGGGAAAAATGTTAAATAAAGGTTATAAATTTACATGTAGTCATTTAGCAGACGCTTTTACCCAAAGCGACTTAAAGAGAGTTCAGGGAGCAATAAGCGATATGTCATACAGGAGCAGAGCAGTGCAGTGTTGGCTTGCTCACCGGGAGACTGCATTTATTTATTTATTTATTCATTAGATATTATTTATTATAATGATCTTGCTTGGTCTATAAACACCATGCACTGTGCTGTGTTTTACCTTTCTGTGTTTTTCTAATTTGCTCCTGTAAAGCTGCTTTGGAACAATGCACATTGTGAAAAGCGCTATATAAATAAAAAAATTGAATTCAATTGAATTCAATAATACAATAGGTGCTAATACAAAGTTACTAGTTTAAACAAAAGCTAGACCAATACCTGTTGAGAGAAAGAGAGAGGGTTAGTTTTTTTATTTTATTATTTTCATTTGTCTGTCAATTATTAGTTTAGTTTATTTTATTTATTTATAAAGCACATTTAAAAACAACAGGAGTTGCAACCAAAGTGCTGTACAACAAATATAAAACAAAATTAAAGACATACCCGATCAGTCTAGACAAAACAAAGGGATAAATAAAATTTTACACCCTCAAACAGAATTAAAACATACAGAATAGAAATGGGTTTTCAAAGCAGATTTAAATAGGGAAATAGAAGAAGAAGATCTTATGTGGAGGGGAAGACTGTTCCAGAGCCTAGGAGCTGCCACCGCAAAAGCCCGATCGCCTTTCGTTTTAAGACGTGAACGAGGGACTGAGAGAAGAGATTGACTAGACGACCGAAGAGATCTAGAGGTGGAATGCGGAATGAGGAGACTACAGATATACTGGGTAGCATAACCATGTAAAGCTTTAAAAACAAAGAGCAAAATCTTAAAATCAACACAAAACTGAACCGGGAGCCAGTGTAGAGAGGCAAGAACCGGGGTAATGTGCTCACGTTTTTTAGTGCCAGTCAATAATCTTGCTGCCGCATTTTGCACCAATTTCAATCGGTTCAAAGATGATTTAGGCAGACCCAGATAAAGTGAGTTACAGTAATCCAACCTTGAAGTTATAAACGCATGAATTACAGTTTGAAGGTCCTTCGTGGATAGCATCCTTTTGATTTTAGCTATTGATCTTAATTGAAAGAAACTGCTTTTCACAACAGAACTAATCTGCTTATCAAAAGACAACACAGAATCAAAGACAACGCCAAGGTTTCTGACATGATCACGCGCATTTGGTGACAGAGAGCCAAGCTGCTTGACAATGCCGGAGGACACCGCCGTAGGACCAAAAACAATTATTTCAGTTTTATCATTATTTAATTGTAAAAAATTAATGTCCATCCAGCATTTAATGTCCTGAAGACATGCAAACAGAGTATACAAAGAACAATTATCGTTTTTGACAGGAAAATAAAGTTGAGTGTCATCGGCATAGAGATGATATGTTAATTTGTGTTTCTGAAAAAAATAACCGAGTGGAAGCATATATAAAGAGAAAAGGAGAGGACCCAGAATAGAGCCCTGTGGAACACCGTAGGAAGTTTTAGCCCGGGATGAAAAACAGTTCCCCAAATTCACAGCAAAAGATCTGTCCTTAAGGTAGGAAGCAAACCAGTTAAGCACAGATGCCTGAAAGCCAGCTACTTGATTAGGTCTTCGAAGAAGGATGTCATGATCTATTGTATCAAATGCTGCACTTAAATCAAGCATGATTAAGATACTGCAAGAACCAGAGTCAAGGGAAAGTAAAACATCATTAGTAACCTTCAACAGGGCAGATTCAGTACTATGAAATTCTCTGAACCCAGACTGAAATTTATCAAACATTTTAAAAGTACTCAAGTAAGATGAAATCTGAGAATAAACACATTTTTCCAAAACTTTTGAGATAAAAGATAATTTAGATATGGGTCTATAGTTATTCAGATTATGCTGATCGAAGATGATGCTTTTTTAGCAGTGGTTGAACTATAGCATGTTTAAACGAGGCTGGTACAATTCCATTTTGTTGAGTTATTGATAATAGCAGTGACAACTGGACTTAAGGCTGGAAAAACCTCTTTGAAAATCTGCGAAGGCAGAACATCGGAATGACAGAATGAGGGCTTCATACCAAGAACGATGTCATATAGCTGTGAAGGGGAGATGGGTTGAAAAAGAGATAGAGAGCTCCAATGAGAAGCCAAATCTAGAGGAATATTATTTTGAAATACTATGTTAGACCTATTACACTCAACTTTATGATTAAAATGTTGTAAGAACCTTTCACACAGTAGAGAATTCTAATGAAGCACTAGGAACCGGATTTAACAAGGCATTAATTGTATTAAAAAGTATCTTCGGCCTATCAGCATTTTGTACAATTATATCAGACATGTATTTCCTCTGAGCTTCCTTTGCGGCACTCTGATACCGTTTTAAACAATCTCTAAAAATTTCAAATGATATAAGAAGTTGAGCAGAAGGTGAGCAGTGGACAGCCCCTCCATGACACCCTGACGGATCTGACGGAGAGGTAGGATTTGAACCAGCAGAGAGGAGTGCCTGAGATTCCTAGAGATGACAGGGTTGCTAGCCGTATCTGGTGATTGACAGTGTCAAACACTGCAGATAGGTCTAGCAGAATCAGGACCGAGGATTTAGATTTCACCTTGGCTAGCCGCAGTGCTTCTGTGACCGATAGCAGTGCAGTTTCAGTGGAGTGGTTTGTTTTGAAACCAGACTGCTTGTCATCCAGTAGTTTATTCTGGGAAAGGTAGGAAGACACCTGGTTGAAAACTGCCCTTTCAAGTGTTTTTGCAATAAACGGGAGGAGAGAGACAGGTCTGTAACTGTCGGGATTAGAGGGGTCCAATGCAGGTTTCTTAAGTGGGGGCGTGACCTGGGCCTGTTTGAATGTGGATGGAAAAGTGCCAGTGAGCAAGGAGGTGTTGATGATGTGTGTGAGTGTGCTGGATGTGGCCTGAAGGAGATGGGAGGGGATTGGGTCAAGGGGACAGGTAGTGGGGTGGCTGGAGAGAAGTCTGGTGACTTCAGTGTCAGTCAGTGGGGCGAAAGAGGTGAGTTCAATGTTTGAAGTGAGGGTAGTGTGTACCGAGGTCTGAGGTGCTGGGAATTGTTTGCTGATGGATGATGTTTTCTCAGTGAAAAATACAGTGAAGTCCTCCACAGTCAAAGCTGAAGTGGGCGGGCGAGGAGGGGGGCAAAGAAGAGAGTTAAATGTCTTAAAAAGCTGCCGAGTGTTAGGTGCATTGCTCACCTTGGCAGTATAGAAAGACGTTTTAGCTGTGGTAACACTAGCAGAGAAAGAGGAGAGTAGTGACCCTTAGGTCAGCGGATTCTTGGTATTGCGCCATTTCCTTTCAGCAGCCCTGAGTGTACTCCGTTGTTCACGGAGGATGTCAGACAACCAAGGGCAATAGGGGGTGGCGCGAGCTGGTCTGGAGGACAGAGGACAAAGGTTATCTAGACAGGATGTAAGTGTTGAGCATAAGGTGTCAGTGGCAGTGTCAACATCTAGAGATGCAAAGTTGGATGGAAGAGAGGATGTCACTTTAGCAGAGAGGGTGCTAGGGGAGAGAGAGCGAAGGTTCCGTCTAAAAAAAACGGGTGGTGGTGTAGGTGTAGTGCATGTAGGAAGGAGCATGTTGAAAGTGATGCATGCAGAAATGTGAAGAGGTGTGACTTTAATGTTATCTGTGATGAAGTTACGGGTGTAGATGAGATCAAGCTCGTTTCCTGATCTGTGAGTACCGGCTGTGGCGAGGCGCGTGAGGTCGAACGAGGCGGTGAGGGTGTGGAAGTCAGAAGCATAGGGTTTCTCCAGGTGGATGCTGAAGTCCCCAAAGACTACAAGAGGGCCGCCGTCCTCCGGGAATGATGAGAGCAGCACACCTAACTCTTCAATGAAGTTGTGAAGAGGACCTGGGGGGTGATAAACCACAACAACGCTGAGCTGAATGGGAGAAGTGATATTAACAGCGTGGTATTCAATTGAATAGTTGTTGCATAGGGAAGAAAGTGTGGAATATTTCCAATTATTGTTGATAAGCAAACCTGTGCCTCCTCCTCTTCCAGTTTGGCGGGGAGAGTGAGAGAAAGAGTAGTTTGTGGAGAGAGCAGCGGGTGTGGCTGAGTCTTCAGGACGAATCCATGTCTCAGTAAGACCTAGAATGTGAATCTCAGACTGGCTAGCAAAAGCATGGATGAAGTCAGTCTTGTTCACAGCTGACTGACAGTTCCAGAGACCCATAGAGAGAGACAGAGGTGTAGAAGGGGAGGTGTGAATGGGATGCATGTGAAAGTGAGCGTGTCGTGCCTTGCGTCTTGGGTGAGAACACTGTCTGCGGTGGAGTACAGGAATAAACTTGAAACACATGATGTTAGTATACAGTTAAATGAAAGCAAAGGAATGTTAAATATACTAATGTGCCTTGCCGGTGCAATTGATTTGCATTTCAGTCAGTGAAATAAGTATTTGACCCTTGGGCAAAACATAACTTTGTACTTGGTGGAGAACCCCTTGTTGGCAATCACAGAGGTAAGACATTTCTGATAGTTGCTCACCAGGTTTGCACATGTGTCAGGAGACATTTTAGTCCACTCCTCTTTAAATTTTGGCTGTCGTTTTAGCCTCCTTTACAGATGTTCTATAGGACTATAGGGTCTAGAGACTGGCTAGGACATGTAATGTGCTTCTCCTTAAGCCACTCTTTGGTTGTCTTGGCAATATGTTTTGGGTCTTTGTCATGTTAAAGGCACATCAACGACCCATCTTCAGTGAACTAGTTAAGGGGAGGAGGTTCTCGTCCAAGATTTTACGGTACATGGGCCCGTCCCTCAGCCCCTCAATGCGGTGAAGTCATCCTGTACCCGTAGCAGAGAAAAAGCCCTAAAGCATAATGTTTCCAACACTGTGCTTCTCTGTAGGGATGGTGTTCTTGGGCTCATAGTCAGCATTTCTCTGCCTTCAAACGCAGGTGTCAATTTTGGCCTCGCAGCACTTTCGCCAAAGCCTTTTCTGAATCAACTTGATGTTCTTTGTCAAACTTCAGACGAGCCAGGCAGGCATTCTTGGGCAGGAGGACCTTGCGGGTGCTTCAGGATTTCAATCTATTGTGGCATAGCGTGTTACCAATGGTTTGCTTGCTAACTGTGGTCCCAACTGTCTTGAAATCATTAACAAGCTTCTTCCGTGTAGTTCTGGGCTGATCTTTAACCTTTCTCATGATCATCTTTACCCCATTAGGTAAATCTTGCAGGGAGCTTCAGACCAAGGCCATTTGATAGTAATTTTTGTATTTCTTCTATTTCCAAATAATCGCACAAACAGTTGTCTCCTTCTCACCAAGCTTCTGTCTGTAGCCTATTCAAGGTTTGTGCAGGTCTCCAATTTTGTCCCTGACATCCTTTGAAACCTATTTAGTCTTGATCATGGTGGTGGAAAAGTTGAAATGGAAGATACAGATTCTGTTGGCAGGCATCTTTTACAAGCTGACTTAGAAAATCCCAGAAAATCGCCCAAAAATTGCCAGACTGCCTTCTGTGTGAACGCAAGCGCATCCCAGATAAATCCGAAAAGTGATTCCGGAAAGGGGACCTAGTAACATTAACGGGATCAGTCCCGGAAAGCCCCCTGTGTGAACGAAAGGCAGAAACAATGCCGTAAAAGCCATGTTGTGATGACACACATCTATAATAAATCGTAAATAATTTGGCTATGAAAACAAATATAGATAAGTGATTAACATTTGTTTGTTAGTAAATCAAAAACTAAAAAATAGTTCTACTATTTGTCTTTAGCTAAATCGCGGATGAATTCCAGAGTCCTAATCACCAAACTTAGGGTCAGATGTGAGAATAGCATTGTCTGCTTCTAAACAGTTTAAACTTGAAATTACTTTTATCAAAACTATTAACACGAAAATACACAGCGCTTCAATAAACTTGATCGCTTACCAACTTTACAACATGTGTGCACCTGCCGTGCTCGTGCTGTGCTGCGAAGCCCATGTGTTTCTGTGCAGACACTAGCCAGGTTTCCATCCAAAGTTGCGAATGAACTTATGCACAAAAATGGAATATCACATAAAACAATTTGCGAATAAGCACCGTTTCCATCCAATTAGTCAACCGTCACTTTCCTAATAAACTGCCACTAAATATAAGTAAGAAAAGTAAGAGAACCGTCTCATAGTGCAGTTACATGACTTTTTGGAGGAATTTATTCGGCAAATGGGTTTCCATCTCCCATTATTCGCATTAACCCTTTTTCGAAAAAAAATGAAAAACTACCTCAAGCAAGTGTAAAAACTTTTTTGCAAATGAAGGATTTTTAATTTGAAATTTGGCGTTTCCATCACTCATTTCTGACAAAATGCAAATAAAATCAGAGTGATAGAAACCCGCAGTTAACAGACTAACTCCAAACTTTCACCCGCACATTTATGTGCTGCTTTTTCTCAACAAAAACATTGTAAATATAAACATGATGATCATATACCGACATATATATAGTGTTTATGAGTTTTTAGAGCATTATGTGCAATATGCTTTAGGCCCTATTAACTGGTTTATTTCATTTGATCTGCGCGATCTTATTCCGAAATGGTTACAAAATCTAAATGCTAAAAAACTTTTCTAAAACTTTGTTTTAAAAAACGATAAACTTATTTTTAAACTCACATTTTTGTACATTATATTACTGAAAAATTATTATACTGTGCATTTTGTATTGCATTAGGCTATGTTGCAAAAATACTGGCTAATTTTAACTTCGCAGCATTCCGTTATATTTTTTAATTAAGGCTGTGTAAATTTGCACTGAACAATCGTCTTTTATTTGTTTTCATATGACATTTTATATTTAACTTATATTTAGCTTAATCTCGTTGGGCTAGCCTACCTTGCGTTCTTGTGCCTCTTCGTTTTTCTGCATTTACCAATAAAATTACGGTTAGGGTCAAAATTGACATCTTTGTCATTCGCAAAAGGCAACAATATATGCTACAGAATAATAAACAAAAAAGAGATATTATTTAGGCCTATTTGGCAGTAAATAAAGGAAGGCAGTAATAATAACAAATTGCGCTATTTAGCCACCTAAAAACACTGCAAGGAAATATCTTTCACCTTGATCAACTCTATTTTCATGACCAAAAAAAATGCACATAACATTACATTGCAGTATATTCCGTCACGTGTTTTTACGGGATCTTCACGGGGTGTGTGTGAACGCACACGCACAGATTCCGGAAAATCACTGGCAGTGTGAATGAACGAAATCTAACGATCCCGGGACAAATTCCTGGACACATTTTCTGTGTATTTTCCCGGATCTCTGTGTGAAAAGGGCTTTAAAATCACAGGACAAATCTGTGGTCCATATAGACACATAACCATTCTGTGGAGCCAGAATTCTTGCTGGTTAAAAGTAATCCCTGCGGCTTCTTTCGATGTATTAATGACGTTTTATTTACAGTAAGCGAATCGATCGAACTGTGCAAGAAACTGAACATTATTTACAACATTATAACTGGTAATGCACAGTTTGCAAAACTGCAAAACTGCATCCAATCGCATATGTTCCCTACACACTTATAGAGATGGACAATTTTATCTCATGATATAGCCGTTTGGTTGACACTTGGCGAACAGAGTGATAAGAATTTTAATATTTCTCCATATCTCGGACGAGCCTTCGTATTGTGTCCCTTTCCTGCAGTGACTTTCAAGCGCGCAAAACCACCGTTTGATACACGCCCTGCCTGCCGCACACGTTCGTCCTCCTCCATGACTGAACTAAATTGGCGGCAGATGTCTTGAAATCTGTGTGACGGAAGTTTTCTATGCGCGATTTGAGTGGACGGGGTCATGTGACGGGACTGATTATTCTGCTTAGCCAATCACATGAAGATTAAACATATAAAGTAGCGACGACAATGTGAGGAAAAATAGCGCATTAAAAGTACCGATACAGCACTAAAAATGTTCTCAAGTAAAAGTAAACTACTGTACTGTACTGTACTGTAAAGTACACTGTTTTTAAACAACTTTAAAAAGTACATTTCCTGAAAAAAACACTCAATTACAGTAATTTGAGTAGTTGCAATTCGTTACTTTACACCACTGCTGGTTGGTAGGGGATCAAATACTTATTTCACTGACTGAAATGCAGATCAATTTATAACCTTTATATACATTTTTTCCCCTGATTTTTTGGTTGATATTCGGTTTCAGTTAAAATAAACCTACCATAAAAATGATAGACCCTTCATTTCTTTGTAAGCAGGCAAACTTACAAAATCAGCAGGGGATCAAATCATTATTTCCCTCCCTGTATATATCAACCTAAAATTCCAAACAGTTTCCAAAAATGCATTTGAAAGAATTTAGTCCCATGATGTTTTTTTTCCACATCTGTCTCTTTATTTCAGCCTCTTACACGTCAGGCTCGGGGCGGAGTCAGCCTTCCTTTCACAGCTCTGAAGATTTTCTGATCAGTGAGATCAACACGGATTCGCCGGGTCCGGCAGAGGATGAGGAGTTCATCGAGCTGTGGCATCCGTCCGGCTCGCGTATGTTCCTGGACTTCATCTGGCTGGTGATGATCAACGGACAGACGGGAGAAATTTATTACGAGCTGGAGCTGAATGAATACTACACTGATGAGGACGGATTCTTCCTGGTGAGCAACGACTAGATGCTGGCACGTCAAAAGTAGAAAGAAATGCAGGAAATATTTTGTTGTCAGAAGCATTAAAAAGTTGCAATGTGGTTAATCTGATCAGCGCAGAATATACATATAAAACTTCATTGTTGTCATTTTGAATGTGCTTTCTCAGATTGGCAGCGATAACGTCGGCGCAGACATCACAATCCCAGCAAACACCATTCAGAACGGACCTGACGCCATAGCGTTGTACCGCAGCGAGTCTCCGCCCTCCAAACAGAATCAGCCTATTCCACGGGACGGTTTGTTGGACGCGGTCGTTTACCGCGCTCGCGGGTCTGATAAAAAAACAGCGGAGCTCACAGAAGCTTTAACACCGGGACAGCTCCCCCTGCTGGAGGATATCAACGCCTCACCTGGCGATGAGAGCCTGTCCCGCTGTGGAACTGACAGACTCAATCTTAGTGCTTACAGGGTGAGGTCATCTTTCAGATCGGAGAGTTTGTGGTGTCTTAAAGCATGTCATGTGAACATTCACCTTCTGAATCCACAGGTTTCTGCTCCCACGCCGAGGAAACAGAACGGCTGTCCCCCCGAACCCACTATAGCCCCGGGCCTAGATAGTGTCTTCATCAATGAAGTGGGCAGGATCTGTGCAGCTAACCAATCCCTGGGAAGATTTTTTGTCGAGTTGATGGGTCCGCCGTTGATTAATCTGCAAGGATTTGTTTTGGTTTTTGTTAAAAAAGGAAATAAAAAGTTTTCCGTCTCACTGAAAATGGCCAGCATGGGAAAAGATGGACTGTATCTAGTGGACAATGTCTTTGGAGCAGGTGAGCGTGTACATTTTGGAATGAAAAGATTGAACATGAGAGTGAGTTAAAAAGTAATAACCCCCACAGATAAATCAGTTATAATATTCCTTACGAAAAATGGGTGTCACATGGTGACTTTGTCAGCTCAAGTTGACTCTGACTGGAAGAAAGTGAAGATCATTACTGCGAATAAAGAACATAAATATACCAAAACTGGAAACTGTGAACAAAACTGTGATATATAGATGCAAGTACAAATGTTTGCGTGTTTCTCTTTTTGTCTCGGCAGATCTCAGATCAGTGGTGTTGTGTTTTGAAGCGTCGGGGTCAGGTGTTTGTGAGAGTGACTCGTTAGAAACATATCGCTACGACTTTAAAGACGAAGAGAAGTTATGTGAAACAAACAGGTACGCCAGTTTCACAATTGTTTGAACCTTTTTTAATGGGGCAGTCGTGGCCTAATGGTTAGAGAGTTGGACTCGTGACCAGAAGGTTGCCGGTTCGATTCCCAGGACCGGCGGGCAACGACTGAGGTGCCCTTGAACAAGGCACCTTACCCCTACTTGCTCCCCGGGCGCTGCAGTGATAGTTGCCCACTGCTCCGGGTGTACGTGTGTTCACCACTTGCTGTGCGTGTGTTCACTACTCTCTGGATGGGTTAAATGCAGAGGTCACATTTCGGGTCACCATAGCTGACTAATAGGTCACTTTCACTTTTTTGTAAAGATCTCCTGCTGTTTTCACACACATACCTGTGTGTTTGTTTTTGCGTGTGTAGGTTGGATTCTGCATCTCGCTGTGCGTCGGTCACACAGAATGTTTCCTGGATTTATTCTCAAGCGACTCCACGTCTGCCAAACCTGTGCCCAAGTCCTTCATTCTCCACCTCGCTGGATCTGTGCATACCATCAGAAGAGAAAAACTGGAAGGGAAATTCAGGAAGTATGTTGAAGTACAGTGTAGTACTGCCAACCCTGTCGGCGTTCTCATAAATCTAAACCACAAAAACACATTCTTAATCTTTGACCTTCTCACCGCAGGACATCAACTTCTCCAAATGATCTACTGTGTGTGAACTTCTCTCTTGTGTCACACACGTGCACGCTTATATATGTACACACACATTCACATATGTTCAGACTAAGTTGTTTAGAACAGGGGTTCCCAAACTTCCCCCAAAATAACAGTGCCAGGGACTCAAGACCCCCACTATCCTCGGAGGTGGGTAAAGTATACAAACATTGCCCGCAACTGCACACATGCGTTAATTAGGTCTATCCAAACTCGCGCATAATGACAACACAGTCGAACATGATATGACTTTATAGTTATTTACTCATTATTTAACTTGTTGTTATACATAAACTATGAACTATTACTACAGATGGTTGAATTTAATCAAACGGATTCGAGTGCTGATGGATGTGCCTCTTTTCGTACCTGAGGACGATGGCTTCTCCGCACTCCTCTGCTGGGCTCCCTGCGTTGTCTTTGGTCAACATAAACATTTCATTTCGACAATAAAAATATCCTATATGTAAAGCCAGAAAAAGAATCTGCGTACAGAAATGGGAATGTTTAACATGGTGCTGTAAATTGACTTGCTGCTCCTAACCTAATGCGGTTGCTAATGTGACGTCATCACCTCGGGGGTCAGGATCGAGAGGGAGGAAATTCCAAAGGCTGAAGGCTTTTTATTTGCATGGCAACTTAACTAACATTTTAATATTTTGTTACACTTATTGATTAAATACGCTATTCCTAATAATACAAAAAAAATATTTCTGGAAACCATCTTGCGACCCCACCCTTGCTGCCTTGCGACCCCCTGGGGGGTGCCGACCCCTACTTTGGGAACCACTGGTTTAGAAAATATCAAAATATCGTGATCGTTTGCAATAACTGATGCATTTTAATCAGGGCTGTAACGATTCACTCAGCTCACGACGGTGCGATTTACTCACGATTGAAACAAATTAGAAATTAACAACTTCCCTTGCATTATTTCTTAAATGCTTCACATTTCTTTGTATAATAAAATTATGTTTTATTTCAAATAACAAAATTAAACTGCAATTTTATAACAAATTAATAATAGAAAAAGTCTCTTTAATGTAAACAAACTAATACTGTCTGTGCTTTTCTTGGATTTTTTTGCATTTAAGAAATATCATCATGTCCACATTTAGGTTTGCAGTGAACATGGCGGCCCCTGTTGTTCAAAAAATGTATTGCGATTCAGTTCACACCTCAACCGATTTGAATCGTCACACATCGTCACACATTATAATCGATTTTCAACCGGCTCACGGTGAATCGTTACATCCCTAATTTTAATATGGTTGTGTGTTATGTCTAGTAGTTTATGTTGATGATTCAGAGAGAGAGAGAGAGAGATGCTTTCTTTCCTAGAAAGAATGTAAACCCTGTGTGTTTTATCATTTGATTTTACAAAAGCATTATTGTACAGCATATTATTCAAGTTCTCACATGTCGCATTTAGGTTTAATATTGTGCCGTCGTAGTTCACACACTGTTTGTGTCAAAGGGAACCGGGATTTTTGTTGTTAGTTGAGCTGTTGGTATCTATGGGTTTCTTTCAAGATTTAATCCGGTAATTTGGGACGAGGTTGTTGTGTAACCGTTGTGACGCATGCACAAACTTGTGCCTGACACACACCCAAAGAAATGATACCGCATAAGATACAGTCCATCACTCACACTGTTTGACTGGCGGTCGCGTCCTGCACTTTTATCTCTTTTTTTGCGTCCGATGAAACCGTCTATATGGAGGCACAGAGAGAGTTTGTTTACAATATTACAATATATGTATTACTAGCACAATATCAATAATCATGGTTTTTAATATCACAGTTATTGTCAATACCGATGTATCGTGACACGCCTAACGTCGACACAGTTGTATTTTATAATAGATGTCTATATGTGTCATCTCATGTGCTCATCTTACATCTCCTTTAATTTTTCCAAGATTGCACCAGGGATGATGTTGCTGTTGAATTAGAGAAGTTATGTAACTGTGGAATTTCAGCTTTACATCTCCAAGGTGAGACGCATCAAACACGTTAAGAGGAATATCCACAAATACATTTGCACAAAATTACACTCCGGTCACACGTATACATTTATGAATCTTATCTTATTTTGGTGATTCAGGTGTAAATGTGTCCTGTGAGTCAGGCATTATGCATGCCCACGGGCCTGCTGCTTCTATTTCTGACCACCAGAGGGAGCAGGTCAATGAAATACTCAAAACCAAAGATCTGTCTTGTTCTGCTGCACAGGATCAACAGGTTCATGGAGGTACACACCACACACACACACACACACACAACGACCGGCTTACATGAGCCCAACAGAAGTCAAATCTATCAAAAACTGTCTGTGTATATCCAGCAGGGTCATCTGTCGGCCTGCAGGTGGGGCTCATGCTCATAGCGGTTCTGCTGTTTGGATTCGGTGCAGCTGTGTTTGTCTACCTGTACAAGAGAAGGTGAGGCGGTGTCATGGTCATGAGGATCAATATTTTATTTTAATACTTCTAAAAAGATGTTTTCTGTGGAACATTAGGGATTAGGGAAAGGGATGTTTTTATTTTTCTGTGCTCCATTAAAGCACATAAAAATGTGGGATTATGACCATGGTTTTCTTTTTCTTTTGGCAGACGACCTGCTGATTATCTCTCAATGCAGATGAGTGAACAACCCGAGATGCCATTAGAGCTCTAGTTCATTTGCTTCTGTGTGTGTGTGCAGAGCTGGTTAGTAACTGATTAAAATCAAGTACTTTTAATTGAATTACTTTACATTTTAAAATACTCTTAATCAGAGTACAGTTACTATTTTATTACTGATTACATGACAGATAGATTACATTACATGCTACTTTTTATTTTTTGTTTAGCCTACCACTTTTACTGTTAAGACAACCAACCAACCCACGATAGTGAGTCTAACATGTTTTTGTTGACAAGCATTTATGTTCGCTGTGTATTGTGCAAGCACAGTGTTAACTTCACAATCTAGCAACAATGCATGTTTTGCGCGATTAGTGCAAATCACAACATTCATTGCGAAACTGAAACTGTGTGTGTGTGTGTGTGTGTGTGTGTTTGTTTCTTTGTTTATAAAGGTTAGGCAATATTTACATTCCAAGAATTGTCTTAATGTGTTTAGGAACAATGTTGTATTTTTTAAATGTGTAAATTGTTGTTTGTCATGTTTTTAATTCAGTTCATGCATACTTTCGCTGAAGGACTTCTAGCGGCGTCACACACGTACAATGTTATAGATAACGCTGCTTAAATCTTTTGTGCAAACCATTGACTTCAGAAATCAACAAATGAATAAGATATGCAATAACATTTTTAGATATGTAAAACGTTGATCTTTATGAATAGTGATAAACCTTTGTTTAGGGCATCAGACTCAACCTTTCACTGTAACGCATTGTTTTTGCGTGTTTACGGATTAACTTTTATGTATCATCTGTACTTTGAAGTTGTTGTAATGTGTTCTCAGGTTTATCAGATCAATGTTTTGGAAGAGAGTCCACAGAACGGTTAGTCTCAGTAGTTTTACTCGTGGACTGGTTATCTTCTTGACTTTGAATTGTAGGGTATAGCCACAGCTTCCACGCTTGACCGGCAGTGAGAAGTCTAGACAAAACAGAAAAGCCCAGGAAATAAAGAGTGAAAGGCTGTTCTGTGTTTTTGCCAGAATAGAAATAAATTTGGCGTGTGTTCTATCATATGGTTGACGTTTTTATCTTGTAGAGAAATTTAATTTTAATTGTCAGTTGTTTGTTGCTCTTTGTCGATTTGTAAATTTTGTAAAATACAATCAAAATAAAAGACGAATGTGGAGGTCTTTACATAATTTATATATATATATATATATATAATAGGAAAGCTTTCGATTGTCTTTAAGATAAACTCTGAACCACATTCAGTATTTATAGCCTTTCTATAGAAAGCTGTCTCTCTATGTCAGGAAATAATATAACAAGCAAAACAGGAACAAAAACTGACTACACTAAACTGACAAGGACTAAACACAACACTTGACAAGACTACAATAAACTAACACTAAACTAGACTTACTTGACTATGGTAATATCCAAGGTAAGACAGAACGTACAAGGTACATAGCCACAGAAGCACAACGAACGAGCACAGGACAATGAACACGAGGGAATTTTATAGGGAGACAAACAAAGGATAATTAACAAGGGAACAGGTGTAGGGGATGAAACACTGATGGAAAGCTAACGAGGAACGAGAGGGCGGGAACAGAGACGTGGACTGGAGAGAGAGTATGTAAGGCCAAAAGGGTCAAAATCTCTCTCTCCACATATAACCTTAGACTTTGTCATGACTCTGCCACGAGATCAAGAATAGACATGTCATGATGAGGCAGAATCATGACACTCTGCCATGAACCAGTCCTCCTCAGACCGAACTTTGACAATCTCTTTACAGTGCAGACAGATGCATCGCAACAGGGCGATGGAGCTGTTCTCCTGCAAGAGGAACAAGGCCAACTCAAGCCAGTCATCTACATCAGTAGAAAACTCCTGCCCAGAGAGATAAACTATTCTACTGTTGAAAAGGAGTGTTTGGCTGTTAAGTGGGCTTTGGACTCTTTTTTTAAATACTATTTGATTGGGTGCAAATTCAGGCTGGAGACAGACCACCAAGCATTGGCCTGGTTAGGTCGTATGATGGATACGAATGCTCGAATCACTAGGTGGTTCTTGGCCATACAGCCATTTGACTTTAAGAGCCTTTATAGATCAGGTTCGCAAAATTTCACTGTGGACTTTCTCTCAAGGACACCACGAGTGGTGTCTGGATAGGGAGGGGCAATGTCAGAGATCCTGTGATGAGAGACTCTTATGTTGACATAGACTTTGTCTTAAGCTGGATTTACACACGCTACAACATACATACATTACATACATCTCCGATATGCGCATAAATTACATCAGTTAACGCAGAAATGTTTGTAATCCTATCGATGTGTTATTGTTGGATGCTATCTGTTGTGTAATCCTGTTTTAGACATTCCAAGTAAAATGTTTATTAGTTTGTTACGCATTCATGAAGAATATGGTTAAGAAATAAGCACAACAACAAGTTTGCATGTTAAGGTTTATTTCTTGGGTTTCATATTTCAAACATTCTGTTCTCCTATTTTCCAAAACCTCTTGTCCATTCTCACGCTGTGTTCATGATTTCCCCGCACATTCATTTGAAATAACTCTGAGACACAAAGCTGATGAATCTACTCAAATGGAAACCCTCTTCTTAAACAAAGTCTTACTTCTGTATTTCTACTGAAAACATCAGGAGAGCCATTTTAGTCAAGACAATGATTAGCTTGGATTATTTTAATGACAGTTGAGTCAATGACTTGGATTTTGTCTTAAAATGTCTGTTTTATTGTAGCCTACTTAACATTTCATATAAACCAAACCAATGAAACAAACATGCTATTCACCAAACAGCTACAAAGGTAGAAATACCATATTTATTATGTTCTGTCTTCTGTAGAACACAGAAGATATTTTGAAGAATACTGGTCACCAAACAACACTGAACCCCATTTACTTCCATTGTATAGACACAAAACCAATGAGACATTACTCAAAATATCTTCTTTTGTGTTCCAATGAAGAAATAATCTTATACAGGTTTTATACAACATGAGGGTGAATAAATTACGACAGAATTTTTATTTTTGCATGAACTATCCCTTTAAGCGCTCATATAACTCTTTTGGCACACAATTATAAAGTGGAGCCCAGAAGTTTCACCACATTTTTTTCTTTAATAAAATGAACAGGTTTTAGAATTGCAGGCAGCATTGAAGGGGTTAACACGGGGTTTATTAACAAATAAAACACAAAACAAGAACACACACAGGGTTAAAACAGTAACAACAGTTAAACAGAGACAAAGACTAACTAAACACTAGACCAGTGGTCACCAACCCTGCTCCTGGAGATTGACCGTCCTGAAGATTTCAGCTTTAACCCCAATCAAACACACCTGAATTATCTAATCAAGGTGTTCAGGTTTGCTTGATAATTACAGACAGGTGTGCTGAAGCAGGGTTGGAGCTGCAGTCTGCAGGACGGTCGATCTCCAGGAACAGGGTTGGTGACCACTGCACTAGACTAACCAACAATAGACATGAACTAAACTCAACACTTACTAAGACAAGACGGAAGAATCCACAACAGGAACACAAGCATGAGGACCAGGTATACACACCATGAAAACACAAGCACAGAAGCACACCATCAATACACAACGAATGAGCACAAGACAATAGACACAAGGGCTTTTTAAAGGGAAATACAAACGAGGGATGATAACACAGGGAAGGTGACGGGCAGGTGACAAGGATCAAACACTAAGGGGAAGCTAACGAGGGAACGAGAGGGCGGGGCTTAAAGACGTGACACCAGAGAGTATATGGAAGGCCAAGTGGGCCAAAACTGCTTCTCTCCACATTAAACAGGGGACCCTGCAGTGATTCTGCCACTAGATCAAGAAAGACATGACAAGATGAGGCAGAATCATGACAGCAGAGTGCATCTTTCAAGTCTCTAAAATCATTTTCACACTCAGTCCATAACATGTTGTTCGGTTATTTCTGGTTAGGTTCGTTAGGGCTATTGCCCTGGCTGAGAAGTTTGGAATAAACTTCCTGTACCAGCCAACAGTCCAAGAAAAGATCTGACCTGTTTTTTTGTCACAGTCCGCTCAGCTCCCTTGATGGCCTCCACCTTCCCCTCTTGAGGTCGGATCAGTCCTTGACCCAACACAAAACCAAGATATTGGGTTTCTGATTTGGCTAGGGTACACTTGTCAGGGCGGATGGTCAATCCTGCATTCTTGATACGCAACAATATTTCCTTAAGATGCTTAAGGTAATCTTCCCAGGTATTACTGAAGATTATGATGTCATCAAGGTAAGCTGCAGCATAGTCATCTGTACCATGTAGAATCTGATCCATCATCCTTTGAAAGGTAGCAGGAGCTCCATGAAGGCCAAATGGAAGGACATTAAACTGGAAGTGGCCAAATGTTGTTTTGAAGGCAGTAAACTCCTTACATTCCGGTTTCAATGGTCTAATGTACTTAGCTCTTACAAGCCTTTCCACTAGTTCGTCCACACGTGGCATTGGGTAAGGATCAAATTTGCTGATGCTGTTCAGCTTTCTGAAGTCCAAACAAAACCTCAATGTACCATCTTTCTAGGGCACCAGCACTATGGGGCTGCTCCATTCACTCGATGACGGTTCGATGACAGAGAGTTGTTGCATAATTTGTAATTCCTTTTTCATTACGGGTAGCAGTTTCTCAGGAACACGGTACACCGGCTGGCGGAAGGGACTTGGATTCTTGAGGACAATGGAATGATGTACCATCTCCGATCTGCCAGGAATGTCCAAGAAGAGTTTATCGGGTAGGTTAGGGGAACGGAATACGACAACCTCCCCCAAGGCTTTCACTGTAGTTTGGTTTAGGAGGCTGAAGAAAAGGCACAGGCCGACGCATGTTTTTTGAAAGTGTCGCAGGACCCCTAACTACCGTTGCTTTCACTGTTATTCATACCCGCTGACCGAGACTGGCCGCCAACCCTATCGAAGTGTTGTAGTTCACCCTCCCCTTCCCAGGAGGCAACTCCCCATTGGCACGACTCGCCAAGTATCACCTCGACCCACTGAAAAACTCTATAAAACTCTAAGCCCGCGTTAAACTGTCACCCGTAATCGAGAAAGGCAGCCAGGACCATAGTAAATCTGTGTGGTCCTCCAGCGAACGGTCTCCCTGCTCCAAACAGAGGAGCTGGACGGTTGGGGGAACCATCTGGAAAAAAGGAAAAAAGAGGAAAAAAGGTAGGTAAAATCGGTCGGTAGCAACACATCTGAAAAGAGCACTGCGAGGAACCCTATCATCAAGAGGGTATCCACCTAGGTGCTGGAGGAAGGGCGGTACCTGCCGAGGGGAAGACACAGGGTTTACCAACTCGGAAACTAAGCCTGTGGGACTAAAACTATGTATGGGGCTGCTGAAAGAGGAGTCCACAACGTACACCGCATCTAGCCCGGTCACAAGGGTCTGCCTGATACTAGGGTCGAACAGTCATGAGTAGCCCAACCAGTAGCTTTACACAGGGCTCGACATAAAGGACTGCCCGACAGCATGGGACCAGCATGGGAGAATCTCGGGCAAGTTGAGAGAACTGTCACTTGCCCGATCGAGCCAGTTCTGTATTGTCATGGAAAATTATAATTTGAAAATTTTTAAGACTTGCCTATTTAAATAATCCCAAGAAGATGCAAAAGAGGACTGGATTCGGTTCTCACGTGCTGTTTCAGATACACGCGTGGCCGGAATGCTGCATCAGACAATTCTCATTCACGTCTTCTTACTCTTAATCAGACATATCGCCACAAAATTATGCCAAAATACCAATATTACCAAGTATCCTTGTAAAAAGTAATAAATTACGTTTTACGGGAACAGAACGCATGTGGAAACAAAATGCTTGTGTTACATTATATTAGATCTGTGCATCTCTTTAAGGGGCAGCAGCATAATAAACGTCTCAGTTTTGTTCATCAAACAACAAAGAACGAAGACAAACAACACTCACTGCTCTTTACAGATTAAATTATAACTTTAGTAAGGTTGAATCAATATTATATAAAATACATTATTTAATTTCTGTACCTGATAACTACTATTATTAGACCAACCTAAAACTGAAATGCACTGATTATTCGTATGTTTGCTTTATTACATTTATCTGTGCTATTACACATACTTTGATTACTTGATCTTATTTTATTACTTACTGATTAGTTGTCTTCAACAGTATTTAAAAATTTGAGTTCTAGACTAATAGTTTTTATGGTATCATACCCTTATTTATTAAGATTGCACAGGTAAAAAAAAAAACTAGATATTATTTAATACTTGTGGTGGGGCCAGTGACAATTTTGGCAGGGCCAGTAAAAACTGGAATCACTTGCCCGACCGGCCCAGTAGAAAAAATCCTTAGCGTTGAGCCCTGTTTACATATGTCTGCTTGCGAGCCTCCCTTTGCCAACGCCCAAGAGGAGGCAATACCTCTGGTAGAGTGTGCCCTGACCAGAAGAGGATGTGGCAGGTCCTGCGCTTGGTATGCCAAATTAATGACATCTACAATCCAATGCGAGAGCCTCTGTTTGGAGACAGCCTTCCCCTTCTGCTGTCCCCCAAAGCAGACAAAAAGCTGTTCCAAGCGACTAAAGCTCCCAGTACGGTCCATGTAAATGCAGAATGCACGAACGGGTTAGAACAAAGTACCATGAGGGTTGGGTCCTTCCCGACAGGAAGGACTCGAAAGGTTACCACCTGAAAGAAGTGGTGGGAAATTTGGGCACATAACCGGGACGGGGTCTCAACACGATGTGTGAGAACTCCGGCCCAAATTCTAGACACTCACACAGGCTGACAGAATGTGCCTGAAGGTCCCTCTTCAGAGAAGTCAGTGCCACCTGAAGGGCCGTTTTCTGGGCGAGAACAGCCAGATCAGCTGATTCCAGTGGCTCGAATGGGGCCCTGTGTTGGCCCTCCAGGACCATATTCAGGTCTCATGAGGGTATAGAAGCAGGCCTACAAGGGTTCAATCTCCTGGTTGCTGTGAGGAACCTAACAATTAGGCCGTGCAGGTGGTAGACCCACTAGATCTTCTGCATCGTGTCCAGAGACCAGACATGGAGATTCCACAGATCCGGTCTGGGGTGCTGGATTATGCTCTGATCCCGAGTAAAAAGGTGCTGGCTCAGGGGAATCTGCCAAGCAGTGGCTGACGCTAAGCGCATAATGTCTGAGAACCACACCTGGTTGGGCCAATAGGGAGCAGCCAGGAGAATCTGTTCTGCTTCCTTCTGGAGTACCAGTGCAAGGTGGCTCACTGGGGGAAACACATACTTGCAGAGATGACGGGGCCAGCTGTGCGCCAAAGCATCTGCGCCGAGGGGAGCCTCGGTCAGGGTGTACCACAATGGGCAATGGGTGTTCTCCAGGAAGGCAAACAGGTCCACCTGGGCTTCCCCGAAGGTGTACCAAATCAGCTGAACTACCCGAGAGTGGAGTCTCCATTCCACCCGTATCGTCTTTTGCCGTGAGAGTGCATTCGCCGCATGGTTGAGGTGACCCGGGATATGAACGGCTCGCAGGGATTTGATGCTCTGCAGACTCCAAAGGAGGAGAGTACACCCCCCTGATGATTGATGTATGCTACTGTAGGCGTATTTTCTGACCGGATCAATACATGCTTGCCCTGAATTAACGGTAAGAACCTTTCAGGGCAAGAAGCTCTGTCAGAAGCTCCAGGCTGTTGATATGCCAACGCAGCTGGGGCCCCGTCCAGAGGCAACGGCACCCCAGCCCGTGCTTGAGGCCTAGCTTTTAACTCTAACCCTAAGGCACCACAACTCATCTCAAGATCTGCCCTAAGGGCATCCCTGACCTCAGGAAGTGCAGATCTGACCACAGACTGAATGTTTGAAGGCACCTGAGGGTGACCATCACTCGAAATTTGCCCGGTCGCCAGGCATGCCTCGAGACACGATCGTGCAGCCAGTGCTGGAGCAGTCTCATATCAAAATCAAATCAAATCCCTTTATTGTCACTCAACCATATACACAAGTGCAACAGTAGGTGAAAAACTTGGATGCAGTTCCAACCAACATGGCATGTATAATGTGAAGAGCAGAGGCCCTAAGACTGAGCCCTTTGGTACACCGTACTGGACTTGCGATTTGCGTGACACCTCATTGTTTATTGCTACAAATTGAAAACGGTCGGATAAATAAGATTTAAACCATTCTTAATTGATGTCATTCCTTTGGAGGAAGGAGCATAATTGAGTTGAAACTACTTTTTCCAGAACTTTAGATATGAAAGGTATATTCGATATAGGCCTGTAGTTCCCTAGTTCTCTAGGGTCGAGTTGGGGTTTTTTGACAAGGGGCCTTATATGCTTTAGGCACATGTCCTAATGTCAGAGATGAGTTAATAATACCAAGAATAGGATCTATAATTTCTGGGAGCATCTCTTTCAGTAGATTTGTAGGTATAGGGTCTAGCATGCATGTTGTTGATTTAGATGATCTAATGATTTTAGACCGCTCATCTTGATCTACGGTATAACATAATTGCATTATCTCCTTAAGGGCACTGTAGTTAGTTTGTTCAGCGGGTTTCACTTCTGATTGCATTGTTATAATTTTTTCTCTAATATCTTGGATTTTATTTGTGAAGTAGTTCATAAATTCATCACTGTTATGCTGATATACAGGATCAGAAGTCACCGACGATTTCTTTTTTGTTAATTTAGCCACAGTGTTAAATAAAAACCTAGGGTTGTTCTGGTTTTCTTCTATTAGAGATGAAAAGTAGGCGGATCTAGAAGTTTTTAGGGCTTTCCTGTATTTTCGAATACTATCCTTCCATGCTGTACGAAATACCTCTAATTTAGTTTTCTTAAAGTTGCGCTCCATTTTTCGGGCCACTTTCTTTAGAGCCTGAGTGTGTTCATTATACCACGGTGTGGGACTGCCATTTTTAATCTTCTTTAAACGTAGAGGAGCAACTGTGTCTAGCATTACTGAGAAGGTGGAATTACAATTTTCAGTGTTAGTGTCAAGATCTTCAACGTTTTTCTCATGCTAGCGATTTGAGACAATTCGGGCAGATTATCGAGAAACGCATGTTTGGTAGTTGAAGTTATTGTTCTACCATATTTGTAACAATGAGTTTTATTTGCAGCCGTATGCCAGTGAAGTAAACATAATACCAGATAATGATCCGAAATGTCTTCACTCTGCTGAAGGATTTTAACGTCGTCCACATTTATTCCGTAAGACAGTATTAAATTTAAAGTATGATTCTACATCTGTAACGTTATCTACATGGATGTTAAAGTCACCAACGACAAGGACTCTATCTGCGGCCAGTACTAGTTCTGATAAGAACCCACCAAATTCTTTAATAAAATCTGTGTGGTGCCCTGGAGGCCTATATTGTTACGGTCTGGTCGGGTCATCATCTGGCACGGGGATTGTTTTGTTTTTTGTCGAGCACATGGCTGTCACCGAGCTTCGGCTGGCCTCGTGCTTGTGTCTGCGTCATTCACCCCACCCTCGTGTTTCCGTATGACTTCCCCTGCACTGGTGTTTTTCCACTCCGTGTTCACACGCCTGTTGGCACTTCACTCATTAGACATCATCGTTTCCTTAATTACTCCACACCTGAGTATGATCTCCTCGTTACGTTCTCTTTATAATTCCCTCTGTGTTTGTTGTCCAGTGTCTGTTCATTGTAGATTTTTTCTGCCCACACTGCCCCAGGGGATGCTGCGGCTCTCCTGTTGAAGTTATTTCTTGTTTAGTGTTTTCTCACCTGAGAGACTCTACCATAGTCTAGTCTTGTCTTGCTTCATGGAATATATGCTTACCTTCCTTGCTCTCCTCGCTTCTCCTTCTGCTCTGTCTCCTCCAGCAGCTTGCATCAGCGCTCCGGTCAGTGGTCATCGCAGTCAGTTGTCTTCTTGGGAGAACTCACCAACTACTTCTCCAGGCGCAGCTTTTCACCTCTCAGTCAACGCGGACTCCGAGTCGAGTGAGGCCACCAGGCGCTACCGCCCATCTCTCAGCACCGGCAGCCCATCCTTGACTCTCCGTGCTGTCTCTCTGCTTCTCCAAAGGGAAACGCTCATGACCTGTATATTTCTCTGCCTTTGTCAGTGACTAATAAAGACTCTGTTTTTTCCCCCGCACTTGGGTCTCCCGTGGTTCTGTCATGACATATATACAATAGCTAGAATAAGTTTAAAAAATGTTTTATCCTTAGTATTAGGTGTTGAAACATGAAGTACCATGACTTCAAAATAATTATATTTAGATTTCTGGGAAATGCTAAAATAGTTATTTTAAAGTGCTGCGACACCTCCCCCTCTGCCTTTTAGACGAGGCTCGTGTTTATAATAATAATCTTGGGGGACAGATTCATTTAAAGTAATATAATCATCTGTTTTTAGCCATGTTTCTGTCAAACAGAGCATGTCTATTTTATGATCTGTTATCATATCGTTAACAAAAAGTGCTTTATTAGAGAGGGGGCAGTTGTGGCCTAATGGTTGGAGAGTTGAAGCGTCGGGGTCGGGTGTTTGCCGGTTCGATTCTCAGGGCCGGCGGGTAACGAGTGAGGTGCCCTTGAGCAAGGCACCTTAACCCTACTTGCTCCCCGGGCGCTGCAGTGATAGCTGCCCACTGCTCCGGGTGTGTTCACGACTTGCTGTGCGTGTGTTCACTACTCTCTGGATGGGTTAAATGCAGAGGTCACATTTCGGGTATGGGTCGCCAAACAGCTCAAATCTCATATATTAAACTAAATAATGTGGGGCCCATCTGATGTAAATTACAAATGATGTGATTCGACAACGTCAATGCCACTAGATTTTAGTTAAAACACAAGTGACAAATCCGTCACACTGAGGAGGTGAACATTTCCACACTTAAGCGGACAGAGAGCTGTGGCTTTTCTGGATATACCTTGTAGTAAACAAAAACAGTTTGTCTGTTGTTACTAATAGCCTCAATACGAAAACTTGAGAAGCTTCGTAAGCAGTAATTTACCTTAAATTTCTTTGAAAATTGAACAGACAAACACCAGAAGATTTTTTATAATCAGAACACAGCTCGTTGATTTTAAAATACTGAAAAATGGATGATAATGGATGATGATGTTAATCTGTCAAACTGTCTTTGTTGCACTTCCGCATTTGAAGTTTTGCTCTTCATGCCCCCCCCACACACACACAAAAATACATACTGTATTTATATATATATATATATTAGGGCTGTCAACCATAACGCTTTAACGCATGCAATATATTTTTTCAGATACACTCGTTAAAAATATTTTTTTGCAACATCCATTTTTTCTGTAATCATTGTCTAACGTTACATTACATAATCAAGCTTTTATTTACATAAAAGCCTTTAAACTATCTGGACGCGATTTGAAATGGTTGTATTGACCAGTCCAGTTTACATTGACAGCTTCTGGCTGTGGAACACGGCTGAACGCCACATGACAGCGGTCCCGTCTGGTGTATAACGTACACATGGGCTAAAGGCTGCGTCAGAATCTGTCAGACAGTGCACCAGTATTAACTCCTTTCATGCTTGAATGAACAAAAACACACAAGATTATGCCAGAAAGCACAATTTGTCCAGTGTTTTCGCATGCACAGTCTTCAACGAGTTAAAACAGTCTTACATGAATGCAAAGAGTAGTGAAAATAGGAAGCGCATTAGACCTGCGTAGAGAGGCAGCTCTTAAAGGGGCCGCGTTCTTAAACCTGCTGCTATGACTCCTGTCACTAATGTTAATCAAAGAACAAAAGAAAAGAAGAAATCTATGTGATTTTGTAACTTTAATGAGGATTCTTCTGTATTTCATGTATTTAGCAGTAAAGACTGTAAAGTGTTTGAGAACTTTATTAATTTATTTTCTGTATATTTCCTATCTGTTCTTAATAACCTCCACCCAAAGGAATACGCCACAAAAGGGGCGAGGCCTTCCTTAGAGAAGAGGAAGAGCCGCTGGAGTAGTGTTTGGTTCTCAGAGATTGTAAACATTTGACTGAGCTCCACTCTAAACTACTTTCACTTTCATCACAGTCCTACAGCTGGTAATGAGAATTCAGCTACACACATTCTAAGATAACCAACCATTAAAACTAGACAAATTGTACTATAAACAGACACAAGACATCACCTCATCAAAGTTAAAACACATGCACTCCCAAACGCCCTGATTTATTGACTAGACATACATCTGATGGAGGTGATGTTCATAGATAAGGTATGTATGAAGTGCATCACACTGCATCTTCTGGACATCTTACAGACAAAAGTGATTAAAGAAGACATTTGATGTGATGTGAACACACTATTAATATTTACACAATGCAGATGATCAAAGAATTACAGCCATTTTCAGTGGTTGTGGAGGATGAGGAATTATGAGCAAAGAACCTCTTCAAAAGAGGTTGTTAGCAAAAAACATTTACTTTACAGTAGAACGCCACTTCTATATACCACTGCTGTGTGCCACAATGTACAGCATCGGCTAAATTGAACTGTTTTCTCATTTTTGAGACACATGCATAGAGCTCATTGGCTCAATTGATTCAAAGCTTGGAAAAGCTTTGTTTCTTCCATTACTACCTGCAGATCCACAAGAGGGCACTCCCCCGGATCTATACATTCACTCTGGACTACAATTCCCACAATCCTTAGCATGGACTCATTGTTCCTAATTATTGTCACCTGTGTCTCATTACCCCTGTCTACATAAGCCTGTTTGTTTTCACTTCTGCGAAGTCTTGTTTAGTGTTAACTGTAATTCTGGCCGTCTGCGATGGTAGAGTTTAGGATTTAGTTACCGTCTTGTGGACCATTGCTGCCTGCCCAGACCATTGCTGCCTGCCCAGACCATTGCTGCCTGCCCAGACCATTGCCAGTTTCATAGTATATGCCTGTTTTCTGCCTGCCATGACCATTGCCTTTATCGTTTGTGGATTGAAGCTGCATTTGGATATCTAACCCCTGAGGCTAAGAGCAGTTTTATAACAATTACTCTCCTCCATTAACACAACACACATTTGTTACAGACTTTTACTTGTGTTTACATCTCTTAATGTAATGATGTGTTTTTGCTGAATTGAATGTTCTTTGTGGTTTAATAGTAGCATGTTTCCTAAAGGAAATGTTTCTGCTGCTTATGTTTTGTCATTTTCTTTAACGTTCTTTCCACCACGTGAAAGTAATTGTTATGTAACAAACATTTAATAGCATGTCTGCAAAAGCTTTTGGAACTCCTTTTGTTTTTGTGTAAAATGATTGTTGGTCAGGGTCTGTTGGTGGTGTTTTTCTACAGGTTGGATAAGTGTAGGGTTTCTGGTATGATGTTTTTTATAGGGATGCACGATAAATTATTGGCCATATCGTTATCGGCCGATAAATGGTCATTTTTAATGTTATCGGTATTGGCCGATAATAAAATTTGTGCCGATCTATTAAAGCCGATAAATCTTAAATAATTTCCTCTGGTTAAACTACTTCATCTGCATGCTGCTCGCAGTTAGTACTGTACTGTATTTTATCTTTCTGTCGTGATCATTCACTTACTGCTATTATCAAAACATTGCTGATGAAGGTACAGTATGTAGATACAGTATTTAGGAATGTGTAAATTATAAGAACAAAACATATTGTTTGAATCAGACTGCTGTTTGAATGCTTTCTGTCATGAGACCTGTTAGACGTGGCTATTGAAAACATATCTATAATATGTTTATTAAATATATCAGAAAAGTTTGAAGGTTAAAGAATCGTTAATTAGTGTAAAATAGGCTTGGTACATGATTTTCAGGGGAAAAAGGAGAACTAATGGTTACCTTGTTTAGATACGGTATATCGGCCAATGTATTGGTTATCAGCTTCCAATGTTAAAGAATTATCGGTTATCGTTATCGGCCAAAATGTACATATCGGTGCATCCCTAGTATTATATATATATACAGTATATTAGGGCTGTCAACGTTAACGCTTTAACGGATGCAATATATTTTTTCAGATACACGCGTTAAAAATATTTAACGCCATTAACGCAACATCCGTTTTTTCTGTAATCATTGTCTAGCGTTACATTACATAATCAAGCTTTTATTCATATAAAAGCCTTTAAACTATCTGGACGAAATTTGAAATGGTTGTATTGACACGCCCAGTTTAGATTGACAGCTTCTGGCTGTGGAACACGGCTCAACGCCACACAACAGCGGTCCCGTCTGGTGTATAACGTACACATGGGGTAAAGACTGCGTCAGAATCTGTCAGACAAAAACACACAAGATTATGCCAGAAAGCACATTTTGTCCAGTATTTTCGCAAGCATAGTCTTCAACGAGTTAAAACAGTCTTACATGAATGCAAAGAGTAGTGAAAATGGGAAGCGCATTAGACCTGCGTAGAGAGGCAGCTCTTAAAGGGGCCGCGTTCTTAAACGTGCTGCTATGACTCCTGTCACTAATGTTAATCAAAGAACAAAATAAAAGAAGAAATCTATGTGATTTTGTAACTTTAATGAGGATTCTTCTGTATTTCATGTATTTAGCAGTAAAGACTGTAAAGTGTTTGAGAACTTTATTAATTTATTTTCTGTATATTTCCTATCTGTTAGACAGGAAGAAGGACACACTTATTATAAGTGTGCCCTATAAAGGGTTTGATTGGTAGAAAAGAACATAATATTTAATAAAAACATCAGTTGCGAAGCCAATAATATTAGAATGTTTGCTTTCATTCATAAAATGATGATGTTAAAGAAATGTGTTGTTTCTACATTAATTTGGAGATATATTTGAAATTATTAGAATGTCAAAGTATATTGAAAGGTCCCATTCTCCGCGATCCCATTTTCAACCTTTTCAACCAAGTGTGTAATGTTGCTGTTAGAGCATAAACAATATCTGCAAAATGATAAAGCTCAAAGTTCAATGCCATGTGAGATATTGTCTTTAACAGAATTCACTTTTCAAGGACTACAGAGAACGGCTGGAATCGGACTACAGCCCTCTACTTCCCGGGTACATGATGTCACTATTCCTCCGCCCAAAGGAATACGCCACAAAAGGGGCGAGGCCTTCCTTAGAGAAGAGGAAGAGCCGCTGGAGTAGTGTTTGGTTATCAGCGATTGTAAACATTTGACTGAGCTCCACTCTAAACTACTTTCACTTTCATCACAGTCCTACAGCTGGTAATGAGAATTCAGCTACACACATTCTAAGATAACCAACCATTAAACCTAGACAAATTGTACTATAAACAGAAACAAGACATCACCTCATCAAAGTTGAAACATGCACTCCCAAACGCCCTGATTTATTGACTAGACATGCATCTGATGGAGGTGATGGTCATAGGTAAGGTATGTATGAAGTGCATCACACTGCATCTTCTGGACATCTTATAGACAAAAGTGATTAAAGAAGACATTTGATGTGATGTGAACACACTATTAATATTTACACAATGCAGATGATCAAAGAATTACAGCCATTTTCAGTGGTGGTGAAGGATGAGGAATTATGAGCAAAGAACCTCTTCAAAAGAGGTTGTTAGCAAAAAACATTTACTTTACAGTAGAACGCCACTTCTATATACCACTGCTGTGTGCCACAATGTACAGCATCGGCTAAATTGAACTGTTTTCTCATTTTTGAGACACATGCATAGAGCTCATTGGCTCAATTGATTCAAAGCTTGGAAAACTACTGCAGATCCACAAGAGGGCACTCCCCCCGGATCTAAACATTCACTCTGGACTACAATTCCCACAATCCTTAGCATGGACTCATTGTTCCTAATTATTGTCACCTTTGTCTCATTACCCCTGTCTACATAAGCCTGGTTTGTTTTCACTTCTGTGAAGTCTTGTTTAGTGGTAATTCTGGCTGCGCGGGGCATGGTAGAGTTTAGGATTTGTTTATTGTCTTGTGAACCTTTGCTGCCTCCACAGAACATTGCCAGTTTCATTGTATATGCCTGTTTTCTGCCTGCCCTGACCATTGCCTTTATCGTTTGTGGATTGAAGCTGCATTTGGATATCCAACCCCTGAGGCTAAGAGCAGTTTTATAACAATTACTCTTCTCCATTAACACAACACAACACACATTTATCACAGACTTTTACTTGTGTTTACATCTCTTAATGTAGTAATGTGTTTTTGCTGAATTAAATGTTCTTTGTGGTTTAATAGTAGCATGCATCTTAAAGGAAATGTTTCTGCTGCTTATGTTTTATGTCATTTTCTTTAACGTTCTTTCCACTGTGTAAAGGTAATTTGTATGTAACAAACATACATTTAATAGCATGTCTGCAAAAGCTTTTGGATTTGGATTTCCTGTTTTTGTGTAAAATGATTGTTGGCCAGGGTCTACAGGTTTGTTGAGCTGGTGGGGGAGTGGTGTTTTTCTACAGGTTGGATAAGTGTAGGGTAGGTATGATGTTTTTACACACTGGGTAAGGTCTTGTGGTATGGCCAGCATCTACAGGAGTGGTGAGCGATTTGGGATGTTTTTGCTTGTTGGGTAAGTATGTGGTTTCTATACATCAGTGAAGTCCAAGGTTTCTACAGTGCTGGTAAGGTCTTGCGATTCTTCCAGTGTCTGCAGGCCTGGTGAGTATGTTAAATGTTATTGCAGATCTGGTGAGCGTGCTGGATGTGACAAAGTCTTGACCGTTGAAGGTTTTTGCAGTTCTGGTGTGCATGTTGAATGTTATTGCTGGTCTGTGAGCATGTAAGTTGTTTCTACTTGTGATGAGTGCTTGTGCCATCTTTAAAAACACAAGTGTTGTGTGTTTTGTAGTCTCATGAAATGGAGTACTGAAGCAAGTAAACTGCCTCAGTTTAGGTTTCTACCGGTTATAACGTACCGTTTTTTTTTGCCTACTTGTCTTTTGTACCTCTTCCAGTTCTACAGATCCATCAACGGTAGACCCTTCTCCATGTGTCTGCAACAGATGTCTTTGAAGTAACATGCAATGCCATTCTGTAGCCTTATGTGTTTCCTGCACTTGTTTGATTAGAATATGGCAGAATTATCACATTTTTGGCATGAGGACTCCACTACAACAGACTAATAGTTAACATGCCTGTATAAGTGTTGCATATTTGTTAGCTTTGCTCACTATTTATAACTGGTGTGTATAGCTTTTGGAAGTTTATCTAAAAATGTTTGTACAAAGTCAACCGACCACCAGATATGAACAATGTAAGCTACACTAAAATTTTTCCTCTGACTTAAAGTATAATCAGATTTGATTTTTTTTCCCATTTTAAAATTTTTGCCCCAGTCGCTGTTACTTGTTTATTGCTTATTTCGTTGAGTTCAAGTAATGTTTACTATTTTTACACCACCCTATCTCTGATTGAATATGAAGTTGTTTCTCTCTGTACGCAACGGTCTAGTGGTTGTCTGTTGTTCCTGTTGCACTGTTTTGTCAGATTCGTTTCCCATTGATGTGTCATCTGCGAGTTTCTGACAGGCCGCCTGTGGTTGAGTTGACCTGTGCTGCTGGCATGAATCTGGTGCTCAGGGAATGATTACAGGATTCTCATTTAAGTAACCTCAATCTACTGAGATGAATTATTGGACAAGGGACTTTAACAGTAGCTTAATTGCTGCTCTTTAGACTTCGATAGCTTTTCTGGTTAACTTATGGGTCCTCTTCAATTGTTTGTTGTGCCTTGTTCCTTGTTTTTTCTTCTAGTGCTGAATGTGAATTCAACAGCTGGATGGAGTTGACATTGTGGCTCACTCTGTTGTACAGTTGCAGATTTAATGGCTCTAGCAAAGGATGTTCATTTTTCTTCCTGGAGTTCTACATTACTGCTAAGTGTTTTTCCCAACTCTGATCCAAATCATGTTAAGCAGCTAATTCACAAGAATATTACAGGCAGTTGTGTTTTTCTACCTTGAGAAACGAAGACAAAGCAACCACAAGTGCAAAAACGGCGCTGAATAACATTTTCTGTCTTTGCTGTTCTGTCTGTCTTATGTCTGGTTTTTTTGGATTATATAATAGAAGACTTTGAAGTGAACCTGTAATTCGATCAACAACCATGGAAGTGATACTTTTTGTGATTGTACACCTGTAATTATTTGACCTTTTAATTAAGGTTGTACTTATGTTTTAACTTCATTCTGGTTTAGAAATTAAATGACATATGAATTGAAATACATGCTAATATTTCTATTGTCTGCATGTTTTGATGCGAGTCACATTCTTTGGCTATATTTTTAGTTGAGCTTCTTTACTGTCTTGTAATACTCTGCTCCCCCTTTGTTCCACTGCCAAATATCAATGCTTATTTAAGGCTATAGCAACTTTCCTTTTTCAAATATTGTTTATCTAAAAGCCTCATATGACCTGAAGCTAGATTGTATTGACATTTGTGTTTGTAGTTTAGGAGAGAGATTTCGTCATATGACTAGTTGTAGTGTTTTTCAGCAGCATTGGCAGCTCTTAAGATCTCACTCTTGTAAAGAGCAGCACATCTACCTGCTGTAGTCCACCTTCCAGGTACACAAGAACTGCATGTCTCTGTTTTGTCATGTAAACATTTGCTTTCTGTACATTTGTTATAGTAAGTCATGTTTTGGTTGTACTGCCTATTGGCTGTCAACAGAGATTGTTTTTATTTTCTCTTGTGGTAAGGCTGTGTGTCTTGCTCTTTGAGATTTACCTTACTTTAGAGTTTTGATCAAATACTAATAAAATGCATAGGAAGCAGACAATCAAAGTCTTGCAGGTTACTTGAAAATAACAGGCATGTGTTTATGGTTTGATCTAAACTCTCCAGGAAGGTAAATGTTTTAGGAGGCAAAGGTACTGCAAACTAAACTGCTTGTGCTTTACATTCCAAGCTCATGTCTATAGTCTGTTCATGGTTTGGTGATCAGTGCTTTTTCTAGCTCTTGTCTGTCAGAAATGTATAGATAGTCAGTAACTGTATTTGGTTTACATTATTGGGCACATAAGGCTTTAAGACATTGAATGGTTTAAGTTAAACGTCACATATAATGCCAATGGTTCTTACTTTAACAAGTAATTCTCAGAATTTGGCCTGTCTTATGTGGGAGCAGAAGCAGCTTATCACGTGGTTATGAGTCAGTATCATAAACGTCTGTTCTGTGCTCATCACGTGTGAATATAGTGTGTGTGGTCATCAGTGTTGTTCATTTATAATGTAACTCATTTATTGTAATAAAGGGAGGGGGTGGGTGTGATCTGCTTGTCCAGTGTCTGTGGTTATTCTGTTGTAGACTGTACATTGGAACTGTTTAAAGTTGTATGGAAACTTTAGTGTTCAGCTCACCAGGAGATGTTTCATAGATGCTTTTTTGGGGGGGGGGACAATTTCACACCTTTAAGAATGTCTGTCAGGCAATCAGTATCCGTCAGAGGCAAGTTTGCTTTCATTTAGTTTTCATGAGATAAAATGACAGATGTGAATTACATTAACTTAACTATATATCTGTGCTGTTACATTGGTGTCTGCAGTCAGACTGTATGTATTGATGATTTTTACACTTCAGAATACCTTTTTAATGTTTGTAATTTTCCATCCTTATGTGAATTTCCTTTAAATGTACTGCACAATATTATTCCTTAATTTTGTACACACTGGCAATGTAAATCGTGTGATTGGTCTTTATGGAAGTATGTGAATTCCTGGTTTCTGATTCAACAGATCTAAAGATGTATGTAATTGTCTGTTATCTTTCTAAACTATATGTGGATTAACAGCCTTTTCCATAACATGCCATATTTCTGTCGCCTGAAGTGCAGTCTGTGTAGTGAGACGCTTATGTCTGTTTTTATTTGGATTAACCAACTGCTTTTCTTCGTGATGGTGATTTTATCCTAAACAAATCTCCAATCACTATTTTCATCAGATCTTATGTCTGTGGATGCTTCATTGGCATAAACTGCAGATTAACCTGCCTGTAAATGCTGCTTCAGTCCGCCCGTTACACTGCACCCACCTGGTAAAGCTCTGGGGTTTACTTTAACACAGGAGCAGAGATCATTATATGAGTCTCTTGTAACATCTATTTGTTAGCTTGTAAAAGGCTTTTAACCCAAACCAACAAACATTTTAATGTTTGTGTACAATGTAAATTACTAAATTTTCTGTTTGTCTTGGTCTGCAGTAGTACAGCAGTAATCTCAGCCTTATATTGTGGTCTCTTTCTGCTGATTTGTGCGTGTTTTTTGTTTGTGATCATTATCTGTGGTGTATACCTGTGCTGGGATTTCTGGTGCTTGAGTAATGCTCACTATACTCAACTTTCTCAACTCAACTTTATTTATATAGCGCTTTTACAATTTTCATTGTTACAAAGCAGCTGTACATGAGACACATTGACTACAAGCAAAACAATCAAAGTTGTACCTGCAAAAACAAGAAAAGGTTGAAAACACAGAAGACAGACACACCCACACACAAAACACTCCACACACACAACACGCACACGCACCAACACACACAGACACACACACACACACACACACACACACACACACACACGTACGTACACAGACAAGTACGCACACACACACACGCTCAGTGAGAGCACACATTTAGGATAAAGGAGAGAGAAGCACAGGTCAAATATAACAGATAATAAATTCCTATATGCAATATTAATTAAGTAAAACTTTAAAATTCTAAAGCAGCCCCCCCGGTCAGGCAGATAGTGCAAAAACAGTATGCAAACGGTGGCGAGGAACCCAAAACTCTAATCGAGAAAAAAAACCTCAGGAGAACCCAGGCCCAACCAGGGGATTCCAGTTCCCCTCTGGCAAAAGCTGCTGCCTCTGCACAAGCTCCAGAGAGCTTGCACAACAAGGCTAAATAAAATAAATAAACTTAATAATAAAATAAATTATAGTTTAAGATTATCATTAATAATCTAATAGCATTTGAAATTTTGTGGTGAAGACATGTCAAGAGACCGCGTCCTTCTTTATCCAGCTCTATCATCTCAGCTCTTGTCAGGTCCCCACTTCCCATTCTCCGCTCTACCATCAGGTCAGGCCATGAACTGCATCCTGCTCGCTGTGGTAACCTTGGAACAATGAGACAAGACTGGCTGAGAGTAGAGTACTGTTCTGTACTCTTTGATGCAACAAGTACATCAGTTGTGTTTTTGGTTCCGGTTGATCTAACTAATGCAGCCTAAACCCTCTGAAGATTTATATTATGGAAGAGTAGTGTATGCAAGATTAAAAAGATGCGTCTTTAGTCTAGATTTAAACTGACAGAGTGTGTCTGCCTCCCGGACAGTGCAGGGAAGACTATTCCAAAGTTTAGGCGCTAGATAGGAAAAGGATCTACCACCTGCACTTGATTTTGAAATTCTAGGTATTACCAACTGACAGGACGCCTGAGAGCGTAATGCACGTGAAGGACTGTAATACAAAAGGAGTTCATTCAAGTACTGAGGAGCTAAACCATGTAAGGCTTTATAGGTAATAAGCAAGATTTTAAAGTTAACGCGATGCTTTATAGGTAACCAGTGCAAGGTTGACAGAACCGGGCTAATATGTTCATACTTTTTTGTACGTGTAAGAACTCGAGCTGCCGCGTTTTGGACCAATTGGAGTTTTTGTAATAAGCCTGCAGGGCAACCACCTAACAGTGCATTACAGTAATCTAGTCTTGATGTCATGAATGCATGAATTAACTTCTCTGCATCTGCGATTGACAGCATATGACGTAGTTTAGATATATTCTTAAGATGGAAAAACGCAATTTTACAGGTGTTGGCGACGTGGCTCTCAAATGACAGATTACTATCGAATAGAACGCCAAGATTCTTTGCTGACGACGAGGGTTTTATGGAACATCCGTCAATAGTTAAACAGTATTCTTGGTTGTTACTTATAGCAGTTTTCGGTCCAATAAGTAACACTTCCGTTTTGTCCGAGTTCAGTAATAAAAAGTTGTTACTCATCCAGTTTTTTATATCGACTATGCATTCCATTATTCGATGGAACTGCTGTGTTTCATGAGGCTTCGAGGAAATATAAAGTTGAGTATCATCAGCATAACAGTGAAAGCTAACTCCGTGTCGCTTTATTATATCTCCTAGAGGTAGCATGTATAATGCGAAGAGCAGAGGCCCTAAGACTGAGCCCTGTGGTACACCGTACTGGACTTGCGATTTGCGTGACACCTCATTGTTTATTGCTACAAATTGAAAACGGTCGGATAAATAAGATTTAAACCATTTCAAAGCTATTCCCTTAATGCCGACATAATTTTCGAGTCTATGTAGGAGTGTGCTGTGGTCAATGGTATCGAATGCAGCACTAAGGTCTAGCAGCACCAATAACGAGATACAACCTCGGTCAGACGCCAATAGCAGATCATTTGTAACTCTGATCAAAGCAGTCTCTGTACTGTGACATGCTCTAAATCCAGACTGGAATTCTTCATTGATGTCATTCCTTTGGAGGAAGGAGCATAATTGAGTTGAAACTACTTTTTCCAGAACTTTAGATATGAAAGGTAGATTCGATATAGGCCTGTAGTTCCTTAGTTCTCTAGGGTCGAGTTGGGGTTTTTTGACAAGGGGCCTTATAACAGCCACCTTATATGCTTTAGGCACATGTCCTAATGTCAGAGATGAGTTAATAATACCAAGAAGAGGATCTATAATTTCTGGGAGCATCTCTTTCAGTAGATTTGTAGGTATAGGGTCTAGTATGCATGTTGTTGATTTAGATGATCTAATAATTTTAGACAGCTCATCTTGATCTACGGTATAAAATAATTGCATTTTCTCCTTAAGGGCGCTGTAGTTAGTTTGTTCAGCGGGTTTCACTTCTGATTGCATTGTTATAATTTTTTCTCTAATATCTTGGATTTTATATGTGAAGTAGTTCATAAATTCATCACTGCTATGCTGATATACAGGATCAGAAGTCACTGACGATTTATTTTTTGTTAATTTAGCCACCGTGTTAAATAAAAACCTAGGGTTGTGCTGGTTTTCTTCTATTAGTGATGAAAAGTAGGCGGATCTAGAAGTTATTAGGGCTTTCCTGTATTTTCGAATACTATCCTTCCATGCTGTACGAAATACCTCTAATTTAGTTTTCTTAAAGTTGCGCTCCATTTTTCGGGCCGCTTTCTTTAGAGCCTGAGTGTGTTCATTATACCACGGTGTGGGGCTGCCATTTTTAATCTTCTTTAAACGTAGTGGAGCAACTTTGTCTAGCGTTACCGAGAAGGTGGAATTAAAATTTTCAGTGGTAATGTCAAGATCTTCAACGTTATTTCTCATGATTTGAGACAATTCGGGCAGATTATCGAGAAACGCATCTTTGGTAGTTGAAGTTATTGTTCTACCATATTTGTAACAATGAGTTTTATTTGCAGCCGTAGGCCAGTGAAGCAAACATAATACCAGATAATGATCCGAAATGTCTTCACTCTGCTGAAGGATTTTAACGTCGTCCACATTTATACCGTAAGACAGTATTAAATCTAAAGTATGATTACGAAGGTGAGTGGGTCCTGACACATGTTGACTAATGCCCATGGAGTTAAGAGTGTCTTTGAAAGCCATTCCTAAGGCATCTGTAACGTTATCTACGTGGATGTTAAAGTCACCAACGACAAGGAGTCTATCTGCGGCCAGTACTAGTTCTGATAAGAACCCACCAAATTCTTTAATAAAATCTGTGTGGTGCCCTGGAGGCCTATATACAATAGCTAGAATCAATTTAAAAAGTGTTTTATCTTTAGTATTAGGTGTTGAAACATGAAGAACCATGACTTCAAAAGAATTATATTTAGAGTTCGACTTCTGGGAAATGCTAAGAGAGTTATTGTAAAGTGCTGCGACACCTCCCCCTCTGCCTTTTAGACGAGGCTCGTGTTTATAATAATAATCTTGGGGGACAGATTCATTTAAAGCAATATAATCATCTGGTTTTAGCCATGTTTCTGTCAAACAGAGCATGTCTATTTTATGATCTGTTATCATATCGTTAACAAAAAGTGCTTTATTAGAGAGAGATCTAATATTTAGCAATCCGAGTCGTAACAGTTGATTATCTGTATTTTGTTCATGTTTAGTTTGTTTAACGTTTATTAAATTACTTTCAAGAGGTTTACGCATTATTTTATGTTTGCTAATCCGGGGGACAGACACAGTCTCTATTTTGTGATGTTTGGGAGAACGGATTACTACATGTTGTACATTTTGTGTATTCTGCGACGTGAGACGGCAAGCAGACAGTTGGTTAAGCCATACTGTCTGCTCCCTGACCTGGGCCCCAGCGAGTCAAGTTTTAGCATTAGCATTAAGACTTTTTGCCATATTTCTAGACAGGATGGAAGTCCCAGCCCAGGAGGGATGGAGACCATCTCGTTTCAACAGGTCAGGTCTGCCCTCAAAACTCTTCCAGTTATTTATAAAAACTATATCATTCTGCAGGCACCACTCAGACAACCAGCCATTTAGTGATGATAATCTGCTATAAATCTCATCACCACGATAAGCATTGAGGGGGCCAGAGAATATTACAGTGTCTGACATCATGCTTGCGAGCTCACACACCTCTTTAATGTTATCTTTTGTGATCTCCGATTGACGGAGTCGAACATCATTTGTGCCGACGTGAATGACAATCTTACTGAATTTACGATTAGCCTTAGCCAGCACATTTAAATTTGACTTGATGTCAGGCGCTCTGGCTCCCGGTAAACATTGGACTATGGTGGCTGGTGCCTCTATGTTAACGTTCCGAACAATAGAATCACCGATAACTAGGGCACTTTCAGCAGGTTTCTCAGTCGGTGCGTCACTGAGCGGGGCAAACCTGTTCGAGACTGTAATCGGAACGGTCGAGTGATGTTTTGTCCTGCGACTACGCCGTCTCACAGTCACGAAGTTTCCCAGCTGCGGGGGATTTTCAACCGGAACCGAGCTGTGTGCGCTAATGTTGCTCGCATCCAAAGTGTTTTCTATCGTCGTTAAACTCTTACTATCCTCAGATAAAGATTGGATGCGAGACTCTAATTCTAAGATCTTCTCTGTCAGCCTAACTATTTCCCTGCATTTATCGCATATAAAGCCCTCGCAGCTGACAGAGAAGGCTAAGCTAAACATATGACATGAGGTGCAAGTAACAACAATAGGAATAGAAGCCATAACTCACCGGATTTGAAGTGCAATTCCAACTTACCAAGGTTGCTCGATGGATCGTAGTATAATCGCTTAAAAAGAGAAACGGTTAGCACACAAGACAAACCAGAGGCAAGATGATATTCCACAGTGTAAACAGAAAGCAAGCTAACACGCTATTGCTATGCTATACCATACTATACCATAATTGAACATGAGGTAGCCTTTCAAACCTAGAATTGTTAACACTATCTGGTTTAACTTCTGCATACATTGGGTTTCAATTTCGTGCTTTGTACTTAAACACATTTTTACCCTCTATGAAACATGTGAAACAGCTGTTCTCTAAACCACTAAGAGATGTGTTGTTTGCTGTTAGGCTTTTCTATTGGTACACTTCACTGTTTAGCAAGTTTATAAATATTATGTTACTGAACTCTTATTATTGTAAGCATGGTTAAATTCATAATGTTTTTTCATGGAGTCTTTATTGGTGTTATGTTTTGGGAAGTTATACTGCATGTAGGCCATAGGCACAGTCTTTGTTGCTGTTGAAGTTAAAATAAATGTCACTGTTTAGCAGGCCCTGAATTGTCATTGTTCACATGACAGTGTTTTCTTTCTTGGTCTGACCTACCATAGATTTTCAGAAAGCCATTAATGTGGGGATGTTCTGTTCAGTCTCTTGACACTTATGTTTAGCTCCAGCCACCTTAAACCTGCCTGTTACTCAAGTAATTTGCTGCTTCAGGTGTTTTATTGGGGTTAGATCTGTACTCTGTGGGGACATATATCTCCAATAGAGCAAGACTGAGTACTGGTTTAATTGTTCCTTATTTATAACTGTAAATGTTAAGTTCTTTAGCAATAAAGAATTAATGACTTTGGTAAATTAATCTTTTTAGCCAAACTCTCGCTGAGTGCATTCCCAAATTGTAATTGTGGATGGCTTTATGGTAATATCTTTTGCTTCTCGGTTTCTGTCTCCTTTAGTATCTGAAACTAGGAGCTGTAGCTATAGATTTTGATCTTTCCTCAGACGAGCACTGCCACTGCTGTCCAGACTATGTGAGTTTTACTTGTGACTGCTGCATGCATGGCATTCTTTTATGTAGATCCTGAATCTCTGCGTTTTTGTTTTGAAGTTCGATCCAAAGTAGGAAAAACAAACAGTCTAGCTCATATCTCCATTTCACTGCTGTGTGTTGTGAAGTACTGAGTACTGCCCATGTCAGCTATATCGTGAGAAACTTTAATGATCAACATCTACATGTCAGTCTTCTACAAATAAATTCTCAGTGGATTAATTGCTGAACCTTGCTTCTTATATTACTTCTAAAATATTACTCATCATTTTATTTTAAATGTTACATTACTTTCCCATTCTGTTTTCCTGAGGTTACTGCAGAATGTGTTGTTTCTGCTTTGGATTCTTGATGCTTAACGTTTGTCAGCTAAAGCTCATGTCACTTCTAGCCAGATCACTGTTAACTGCTGTGAGCATTTCTGTTCCTGCAGACTGCATCACAGCTTTGACTCTAAAGTACTTTGTGGCAAGTTGTATACATCTACGTGACTATGCTTTTTTGGAGTTGCCAGAGCTCAACACTTGATATAGACAGTTTCATCTTAACAACATAAACAAGTTAATGTACAAGCACACTTTTGTAACTCCAATGTAACTTCCGGTATGTATTCACAAACAATAGTGCCTGTAGATTATTTCTTATAACAAGCAAAAGAAACTAAGAACCGTAACTTGGCTAAACTTGTTTCTCCAATATTTTGAATTTAGACTCCGATACCAAGCTCAACCGCTAGATGTCAATGTACCTTACAGTTTCTGTGTCAATTACAGGACCATTTAACATTTTTTATTTGATAAAATGACCATACAACAAAATTCAACAAATCGTTTACTTAATACAATTATTATACAGTAAAATAATCATTTTAATATTAACCTAAATTAAATAAAATATAAATGGTTGTTATTATTAGACACTAGACAAACAGAAACCAGAAGTTAACTGGGGGTCAGGCGCGCGTGTCAGCTAAAACAGGCTATACCACCAGTTTAACTTACAATCAACTCTGTAATACCTGTACATGAATTTTTACTCTTAGTATGAGGATAAATCCAGTGTCAATCAGATCAACCTTGCTTTAGTTTGATATCGTGCTTCAGTGCTGTGTGTCAGAGCGGATTACTACCCATTACTGGAGTCCACCAGATAGTATCTTGTTTTTCCAGTCCAGTTCTTGGACATCTTTATTGTCAGCGTTTAACTCCCACTGCATTAATACACCTGCCTGTAACTGAAGTGAACTAAGACTTTGATTGGCTTCAGGTGTTTTTAGGTTACTGGAGACTCCAGCTATAGATTCTGTTCACGTGTGATTTTTGTCAGCTGCTGATCACTGCCAGTATTGCACTGACTATGAGGATTACTGTCAACTGTGTGCATCACATCTTCTTCGTCACACTCTCACTAAGACAAAATATACATTGTAAAAGTGTAATACAGATGTCCAACTTTGACTTTATGCTATTTCAATGTACAGTATCAACTTGTTTGTGACTAACTAAATTTCATCTGAAGGAAATACTTTTTTGCATCAAGTACCCTTTTTCTGTCAGTCTGATTTTGTTGTTGTCCAGCTTAGCGTTCTACTTGCATTTAAGTTACATTTATGCATTTGGCAGACGCTTTTATCCAAAGCGACTTGCATTGCATTGTATTGTATTATACATTTGTTTCTGACTGTGCGTCTTTGTTCACTTTAGGTTTGTCTCTGCCTCCTTCAGTGGAACTGTGAGGCTGCCAGTCAGTTAACCAGTCTTTCAGCACACATGAAAATAACAGGCAGATGTGTCAGTTTGTGGTTTGACGTAAACTCTTCACAATGATAGATCTTGAGATACAGAAGCCATACTATTTCTTATTTGTATTGTTTGTGCAGAAGTGTTGTTACTTGTTCTGTACCTCATTTTATATCATGTGCTCAGTTACATTGTTCATTTTTCGCTCTTTAATTTTTTGTTTCTCATCCATATTTTCATGATTTGCAGTATAAAATGTAGTAGTCTAAGCTGTTTTGCATGTAACTTTGTTTCTGCTGTATGGCATCTTTTTAATGTTGCATATTTTGTTTTCTTTACATGGTTTACATTTTCATGTGCTCTGGACTAAGCTGTAACACTAGACTGGACAGTGATAAAGCTTGGTATATTGTGTTACACAGTGCAATTAAAATATTTTGTTTGTATAACTGTTTACTAGTGTTACACCAGTGATTTTTTTCAACTATTTGTGTACGTGTGGGAGTTCAGCGGTTCAACCGACCCCTATTTTTCTAAATGCTTTCAGACCTTTTATCTTTTCCCTTCAGCTGTACCCAAGTTAGAATGATGTGGTTTCTTGGACGCTGCTTTTATAGTGAGTTTGTCATCCCACTTGAATGAAATTGGTTTTAAATTTGAATGTAAAGCCAACTTTAAATAAGTCTGTTTAAGACACATCTGTAATACTGTTGACAAGATTTCTTTTGCTTTCTTTTGGTTTGTATTACATTCTGTTGTACTCCCCATGTGGTTTGCAATCTTATGGTATCTTTCATTCAGTTTTACACAATCTATATTAAATTGTTTAAGCTTTTGATTTAAATGTGTGTATGTTATCAATAACTCACATTCTAACATCTGCATGTTTGAAGTATTGTATTTTCTACATTTGATTTGTAAATTTTTTTTAGTCAACTTTTTCTGATATGCGGAACATATTTATTTGGGAACTGTGTACTTTTATGTAGCCATCGGTAGTGACTCTTCCTGAATAGCCTGGATACCTTGCGGTGTTAACGAAAGGCTTTTTGAGGAAGAGTTTGTCCAATTAATTTGTAATTAAACAAGTAAAACTGCTATAAACACGAAGATAATCCTCAATTACAAACTTAAAGTAATTTTGTACCAGTTCCATTGTTGGCAGAGGAAATATCTAGTGATGTGTTATTAATGGTCATTATATTGTCTGTAATCTTAATTAGTTGTAGTTTTCTTCAGCAAAACAATGAACGCAACTGAAGATCATCTGTATTTCACTCTGCGAGGAATATTATACTAGAGCGTCTGGCAGAGAGAAAAAGACACTCAGATTTCTTTGTTTGTTGGCAGAGTTCTTTACATTCCTTGCCATTTCCCCTCTTCACCTTACATTTATTATTTTGCTGGTTTTCCACTAACTAGCTAATTTCTTCCCTAAATATGATCTTGCTCTGTTTTTGCAAAGAATTTTTCACTGACCCAATGCATCTTAAATTTTCCCAGAATATGTAATGTATAGTTGAATTATTTCTATGTAATATAATGTGAAATGTTGTTTCTTGGAGTGTTATGTTTGATGTTTTAAAGAGCTGAAGAGTGGTGTAAACATTTTTATTGGTCATTGATTTTATTTCGCATGTTTGTTCTTGGGTATTGCTGGTAGAAGCTTCATGCATCTGCCAGTGATGGCTCTTGATCCAAATAGCCTGGATACCTTGCGGTGTTAACGAAAGCTTATTTGGTGAGAGCAGCTAGAGGTGTACTTAGGGCTGTTAATATAAAAACATATTATATTTAGAGAACTGTTACTTGTTTCATATCATATTTTTCATCATGAGCTCTGATAAAAAGTTGCTTTTTGTTTGTAAAATTTTCTTTTTGTTATTTAATGGTTTATTCTGTAGTTACATGTTGTGCAGTTTAAATAATTCACTATGCTAAGCTTTTTGTTTAACATAAAGCTGCCTTTCTGATATGGTGTTTTGAAATTCATTGTTTAATACATGTATTTGTGGTTTTATGATTATGCATGTGCTGTGACTAGTCTAATGTTAGTGTGTTATCAAACAAAACAAGAATGTTCTGTTGCTGTTGAAGGTTTTAATTAGTTGAAAGTGAATTTAGGCATGTTCTTTTATCACTTGCAGTTAATTCACTGTTGTATTTGTTTTGAATAAAATATTGTAATGTGTGTATACAGTTTTATTTAAAGGAGGGTTTGGTGACTAAGTAGCGGCGGCCCCTCGGTCTTTAGGGTTGGTGACTAAGTAGCGGCGGCCCCTCGGTCTTTAGGGTTGGTGACTAAGTAGCGGCGGCCCCTCGGTCTTTAGGGTTGGTGACTAAGTAGCGGCGGCCCCTCGGTCTTTAGGGTTGGTGACTAAGTAGCGGCGGCCCCTCGGTCTTTAGGGTTGGTGACTAAGTAGCGGCGGCCCCTCGGTCTTTAGGGTTGGTGACTAAGTAGCGGCGGCCCCTCGGTCTTTAGGGTTGGTGACTAAGTAGCGGCGGCCCCTCGGTCTTTAGGGTTGGTGACTAAGTAGCGGCGGCCCCTCGGTCTTTAGGGTTGGTGACTAAGTAGCGGCGGCCCCTCGGTCTTTAGGGTTGGTGACTAAGTAGCGGCGGCCCCTCGGTCTTTAGGGTTGGTGACTAAGTAGCGGCGGCCCCTCGGTCTTTAGGGTTGGTGACTAAGTAGCGGCGGCCCCTCGGTCTTTAGGGTTGGTGACTAAGTAGCGGCGGCCCCTCGGTCTTTAGGGTTGGTGACTAAGTAGCGGCGGCCCCTCGGTCTTTAGGGTTGGTGACTAAGTAGCGGCGGCCCCTCGGTCTTTAGGGTTGGTGACTAAGTAGCGGCGGCCCCTCGGTCTTTAGGGTTGGTGACTAAGTAGCGGCGGCCCCTCGGTCTTTAGGGTTGGTGACTAAGTAGCGGCGGCCCCTCGGTCTTTAGGGTTGGTGACTAAGTAGCGGCGGCCCCTCGGTCTTTAGGGTTGGTGACTAAGTAGCGGCGGCCCCTCGGTCTTTAGGGTTGGTGACTAAGTAGCGGCGGCCCCTCGGTCTTTAGGGTTGGTGACTAAGTAGCGGCGGCCCCTCGGTCTTTAGGGTTGGTGACTAAGTAGCGGCGGCCCCTCGGTCTTTAGGGTTGGTGACTAAGTAGCGGCGGCCCCTCGGTCNGTTAGGGTTAGGGTTAGGGTTAGGGTTAGGGTTAGGGTTAGGGTTAGGGTTAGGGTTAGGGTTAGGGTTAGGGTTAGGGTTAGGGTTAGGGTTAGGGTTAGGGTTAGGGTTAGGGTTAGGGTTAGGGTTAGGGTTAGGGTTAGGGTTAGGGTTAGGGTTAGGGTTAGGGTTAGGGTTAGGGTTAGGGTTAGGGTTAGGGTTAGGGTTAGGGTTAGGGTTAGGGTTAGGGTTAGGGTTAGGGTTAGGGTTAGGGTTAGGGTTAGGGTTAGGGTTAGGGTTAGGGTTAGGGTTAGGGTTAGGGTTAGGGTTAGGGTTAGGGTTAGGGTTAGGGTTAGGGTTAGGGTTAGGGTTAGGGTTAGGGTTAGGGTTAGGGTTAGGGTTAGGGTTAGGGTTAGGGTTAGGGTTAGGGTTAGGGTTAGGGTTAGGGTTAGGGTTAGGGTTAGGGTTAGGGTTAGGGTTAGGGTTAGGGTTAGGGTTAGGGTTAGGGTTAGGGTTAGGGTTAGGGTTAGGGTTAGGGTTAGGGTTAGGGTTAGGGTTAGGGTTAGGGTTAGGGTTAGGGTTAGGGTTAGGGTTAGGGTTAGGGTTAGGGTTAGGGTTAGGGTTAGGGTTAGGGTTAGGGTTAGGGTTAGGGTTAGGGTTAGGGTTAGGGTTAGGGTTAGGGTTAGGGTTAGGGTTAGGGTTAGGGTTAGGGTTAGGGTTAGGGTTAGGGTTAGGGTTAGGGTTAGGGTTAGGGTTAGGGTTAGGGTTAGGGTTAGGGTTAGGGTTAGGGTTAGGGTTAGGGTTAGGGTTAGGGTTAGGGTTAGGGTTAGGGTTAGGGTTAGGGTTAGGGTTAGGGTTAGGGTTAGGGTTAGGGTTAGGGTTAGGGTTAGGGTTAGGGTTAGGGTTAGGGTTAGGGTTAGGGTTAGGGTTAGGGTTAGGGTTAGGGTTAGGGTTAGGGTTAGGGTTAGGGTTAGGGTTAGGGTTAGGGTTAGGGTTAGGGTTAGGGTTAGGGTTAGGGTTAGGGTTAGGGTTAGGGTTAGGGTTAGGGTTAGGGTTAGGGTTAGGGTTAGGGTTAGGGTTAGGGTTAGGGTTAGGGTTAGGGTTAGGGTTAGGGTTAGGGTTAGGGTTAGGGTTAGGGTTAGGGTTAGGGTTAGGGTTAGGGTTAGGGTTAGGGTTAGGGTTAGGGTTAGGGTTAGGGTTAGGGTTAGGGTTAGGGTTAGGGTTAGGGTTAGGGTTAGGGTTAGGGTTAGGGTTAGGGTTAGGGTTAGGGTTAGGGTTAGGGTTAGGGTTAGGGTTAGGGTTAGGGTTAGGGTTAGGGTTAGGGTTAGGGTTAGGGTTAGGGTTAGGGTTAGGGTTAGGGTTAGGGTTAGGGTTAGGGTTAGGGTTAGGGTTAGGGTTAGGGTTAGGGTTAGGGTTAGGGTTAGGGTTAGGGTTAGGGTTAGGGTTAGGGTTAGGGTTAGGGTTAGGGTTAGGGTTAGGGTTAGGGTTAGGGTTAGGGTTAGGGTTAGGGTTAGGGTTAGGGTTAGGGTTAGGGTTAGGGTTAGGGTTAGGGTTAGGGTTAGGGTTAGGGTTAGGGTTAGGGTTAGGGTTAGGGTTAGGGTTAGGGTTAGGGTTAGGGTTAGGGTTAGGGTTAGGGTTAGGGTTAGGGTTAGGGTTAGGGTTAGGGTTAGGGTTAGGGTTAGGGTTAGGGTTAGGGTTAGGGTTAGGGTTAGGGTTAGGGTTAGGGTTAGGGTTAGGGTTAGGGTTAGGGTTAGGGTTAGGGTTAGGGTTAGGGTTAGGGTTAGGGTTAGGGTTAGGGTTAGGGTTAGGGTTAGGGTTAGGGTTAGGGTTAGGGTTAGGGTTAGGGTTAGGGTTAGGGTTAGGGTTAGGGTTAGGGTTAGGGTTAGGGTTAGGGTTAGGGTTAGGGTTAGGGTTAGGGTTAGGGTTAGGGTTAGGGTTAGGGTTAGGGTTAGGGTTAGGGTTAGGGTTAGGGTTAGGGTTAGGGTTAGGGTTAGGGTTAGGGTTAGGGTTAGGGTTAGGGTTAGGGTTAGGGTTAGGGTTAGGGTTAGGGTTAGGGTTAGGGTTAGGGTTAGGGTTAGGGTTAGGGTTAGGGTTAGGGTTAGGGTTAGGGTTAGGGTTAGGGTTAGGGTTAGGGTTAGGGTTAGGGTTAGGGTTAGGGTTAGGGTTAGGGTTAGGGTTAGGGTTAGGGTTAGGGTTAGGGTTAGGGTTAGGGTTAGGGTTAGGGTTAGGGTTAGGGTTAGGGTTAGGGTTAGGGTTAGGGTTAGGGTTAGGGTTAGGGTTAGGGTTAGGGTTAGGGTTAGGGTTAGGGTTAGGGTTAGGGTTAGGGTTAGGGTTAGGGTTAGGGTTAGGGTTAGGGTTAGGGTTAGGGTTAGGGTTAGGGTTAGGGTTAGGGTTAGGGTTAGGGTTAGGGTTAGGGTTAGGGTTAGGGTTAGGGTTAGGGTTAGGGTTAGGGTTAGGGTTAGGGTTAGGGTTAGGGTTAGGGTTAGGGTTAGGGTTAGGGTTAGGGTTAGGGTTAGGGTTAGGGTTAGGGTTAGGGTTAGGGTTAGGGTTAGGGTTAGGGTTAGGGTTAGGGTTAGGGTTAGGGTTAGGGTTAGGGTTAGGGTTAGGGTTAGGGTTAGGGTTAGGGTTAGGGTTAGGGTTAGGGTTAGGGTTAGGGTTAGGGTTAGGGTTAGGGTTAGGGTTAGGGTTAGGGTTAGGGTTAGGGTTAGGGTTAGGGTTAGGGTTAGGGTTAGGGTTAGGGTTAGGGTTAGGGTTAGGGTTAGGGTTAGGGTTAGGGTTAGGGTTAGGGTTAGGGTTAGGGTTAGGGTTAGGGTTAGGGTTAGGGTTAGGGTTAGGGTTAGGGTTAGGGTTAGGGTTAGGGTTAGGGTTAGGGTTAGGGTTAGGGTTAGGGTTAGGGTTAGGGTTAGGGTTAGGGTTAGGGTTAGGGTTAGGGTTAGGGTTAGGGTTAGGGTTAGGGTTAGGGTTAGGGTTAGGGTTAGGGTTAGGGTTAGGGTTAGGGTTAGGGTTAGGGTTAGGGTTAGGGTTAGGGTTAGGGTTAGGGTTAGGGTTAGGGTTAGGGTTAGGGTTAGGGTTAGGGTTAGGGTTAGGGTTAGGGTTAGGGTTAGGGTTAGGGTTAGGGTTAGGGTTAGGGTTAGGGTTAGGGTTAGGGTTAGGGTTAGGGTTAGGGTTAGGGTTAGGGTTAGGGTTAGGGTTAGGGTTAGGGTTAGGGTTAGGGTTAGGGTTAGGGTTAGGGTTAGGGTTAGGGTTAGGGTTAGGGTTAGGGTTAGGGTTAGGGTTAGGGTTAGGGTTAGGGTTAGGGTTAGGGTTAGGGTTAGGGTTAGGGTTAGGGTTAGGGTTAGGGTTAGGGTTAGGGTTAGGGTTAGGGTTAGGGTTAGGGTTAGGGTTAGGGTTAGGGTTAGGGTTAGGGTTAGGGTTAGGGTTAGGGTTAGGGTTAGGGTTAGGGTTAGGGTTAGGGTTAGGGTTAGGGTTAGGGTTAGGGTTAGGGTTAGGGTTAGGGTTAGGGTTAGGGTTAGGGTTAGGGTTAGGGTTAGGGTTAGGGTTAGGGTTAGGGTTAGGGTTAGGGTTAGGGTTAGGGTTAGGGTTAGGGTTAGGGTTAGGGTTAGGGTTAGGGTTAGGGTTAGGGTTAGGGTTAGGGTTAGGGTTAGGGTTAGGGTTAGGGTTAGGGTTAGGGTTAGGGTTAGGGTTAGGGTTAGGGTTAGGGTTAGGGTTAGGGTTAGGGTTAGGGTTAGGGTTAGGGTTAGGGTTAGGGTTAGGGTTAGGGTTAGGGTTAGGGTTAGGGTTAGGGTTAGGGTTAGGGTTAGGGTTAGGGTTAGGGTTAGGGTTAGGGTTAGGGTTAGGGTTAGGGTTAGGGTTAGGGTTAGGGTTAGGGTTAGGGTTAGGGTTAGGGTTAGGGGTTAGGGTTAGGGTTAGGGTTAGGGTTAGGGTTAGGGTTAGGTTAGGGTTAGGGTTAGGGTTAGGGTTAGGGTTAGGGTTAGGGTTAGGGTTAGGGTTAGGGTTAGGGTTAGGGTTAGGGTTAGGGTAGGTTAGGGTTAGGGTTAGGGTTAGGTTAGGGTTAGGGTTAGGGTTAGGGTTAGGGTTAGGGTTAGAGGGCTTAAATACACTGGTGGAAAACAAGACACAGGTGAACCCAATAACTAAAAACGAAGGGAACAAAGGAACCAAACAAAAGCACAATGGGGGCCTCTGGTGGCCGAAACAGGTAGAATGTTGACACTTACGTTGCGTTACAAGCGATTGTACATCCGATGCATTGTGGGTAAAAAGTAGTGAACAAATGTAGGGAATGAGTTGTTTACTCAGAATTCGGACAACACTACAAAATGGCGGACACCAGATATAGTGCACTACATAGGAGATAGTATTCAGACACAGCTTCCGTCTTGCCTGCGCTGTTTTCACTCCTCCCATCTCTGCATGCGCCTACTTTCGTCTTCTTTTCAGGCGAGGCAAGGTGCATCTCAAACAAGCCTATTAACACCCATTTATCACAGACTTTCACTCGTGTTTAAATCGGTTTATATAAATAATATCCATATTTCTTGCTCAATTAAAAGTTTCTTACCACCTGTTGTAACAATCAGGTCTGATGACGCACTACAGTGATTATAGAAGCGCATTGGCTGAAAGGACGCTTCTGATAATGATTGGTTATTGAAAGCGAAATGCAGGTTTTAGAGGATTTAAAAAAGAGCTGCAACGTTTGGAAGTTTGTTGTGGAGAGGTGTGCTAATGTTGGTGATATAATATGACTTTTGTTTGGCTAACACTCGGCTTCTCTATTGTGAATTAAAGGTAAACACCACTTTTATAGTGTATGTAATCAGTGTTACTTCGTTGAATTTAAGTTTATATATTATTCATTTATTTGGAATGTTTAAGGCTCTCTGTTCTCTGAAAGAACAAAATGATTTAATCTGTAATGGCCTCGTTTTCTTCTCCAGAACATCAGCAGGTAATACACGTGTGCTATCTATCAGAGCAAATCACTTCAACAGAGTGTCAGGTAAGTGCAAAAATAATGTACAATGTTAATATAGCATGATTGGTAAATGTTAAACATTATATTTCGACTGGTGAAGGTCAATTGATCACAATGCAAGGCAGAATGTTGATTTAACAGTTTAGCTAGCTGTCCAATTTTTTTTGAAAAACATGGGCATCAGCTTATGGTGTTTTGTCTTTATAGTGTATATTGTAGTATAGTGTGATCGTATAATGTTTAACCTTTGATTCATCTCGTTTTCCCAGGATAGGGTGTGACTTGAGTGGTACTATGTACATTTTCTTGTGTTGAAACTCCATAATTTTAGTACTTTTGTAGTAGCTTAGCTTACTTTTGCATAAATTATTACTGGATCTGATTAACAATCACTTTTTTTCTGGCAGTCACCCTCTTGTCTAGCATGAATATTTTTCAAAATGTCTGTTGCAGCAGCAGGAGCAATGCAGTGTTATGAAATAATGTTTTTGAAGATTTTTGTCTCTAGTGGAACTTTGGAAGTGGACTTTTGACCTGTGACAAATTTTCAAAGAATGCGAAGGCCTGTTGAGCGAGTGGGATGTTTCTGCTGGTCTGCTGAGCAAGCGAGATGTTTCTAAAGGTCGGTGGTGAGCTCAGGTGTTTCTACAGGACTGGTGAGCGAGGTGGCTATTCCTACAGGTTTTGTAAGTGGAATGTTTCTACAGTTGATGTGCAGAGATATTTTTGCAGGTCTAATTAGTGAGTGAGGGTGTTTCTACAGGTCTGGTGAGCGAGCAGGGATGTTTCTACAGGTCCGGTGAGCGAGCGGGGATGTTTCTACAGGCCCGGTGAGCGAGCGAGATGTTTCTACAGGCCTGGTGAGCGAGCGGGGATGTTTCTACGGGCCCGGTGAGCGAGCGGGGATGTTTCTGCAGGGCCCGTTGAGCGATCGGGGATGTTTCTGCAGGGCCCGTTGAGCGAGCAGGGATGTTTCTGCAGGGCCCGTTGAGCGAGCGGGGATATTTCTGCAGGGCCCGTTTTGTAATTTATCCTGTGAAACCCCTGGACCGACGAGTGAGCGGGGTGGCTCTGTGGCTTGAGCCACTGCCCATTTGCTCTCACAGGCTGGTGCTCTTTGGTAAGCAAAATAGAATGGTAGCCGAAGTGGCGGATTCACTTCCCCGCAAAAAACTTTCTCTTATTACACCGCTAAAGGTCCTCATATTCCACTCCACGTTTTCCATTTAACGCTCACTCCTCACAGTCGGTGTCCACTCACTGAAGACAACCGATGGTTTTATCCACCAGTAGATGCAGTAGTCTACTAGCTGTTGTTGTTGTTACACTTACTTTGCTTTTACAAAAAATGTGTTAAGAAAATGGTTGTGTTCTGCAGACAACTGAATAAAAACAGGTCATATAGAGTTTATTTCTAATATTTCCTGTTCTGTGACCATAAGCGGTTCTATTTGCAAACACAGTTAGCAGAATGTTTTTATTTACATGGATGGATTTAACAAAGTTAAAACAACCGAACTACGGGATGCATGAAGGGACAAACTGCTCGAGCTTATTCAAACCTCATTTAGATGCAAGTTATTTCATGTCTGACATTGAGATCTCTGGCAAAATTTAAATGCTAAATTAAGATGACATTGCAGATATACCATTCATGGCCCTGTGAGCTGTATTAAACAGTCTCTTAGATTTACATTTAAGAATTTGACATGAAAATTGTTACGTTAGATATAAAGTAATTAAAAGATTTAAAGTCTGAAATCTGAATGAAAATCTGACGTTTTCTGCTATAATCGGGTGTCTGGTGCATCTACCAACTCAGGCTCACGTAAACAAAGTTACTGTATTGTAATTTTTCACATTTTCTATCTCTGCAAGCCTGTGAGAAAACGAGCCGTTCAGATTTCGCTCGCTTTCTGATGTAGGTAGTCGTTCTTATTATAATATTACCGCCCCTTTTCTGAACGTGTCCACCCATGGCGCTGCTGCCATTTTTGTTTTTGCAAGCGGCATATGTGAATTCGTTCCGACACCATGGCAAAAGTAAGCAAAGCATGCTAAGTGTTGTGTTGTTGGCTGCACAAAGCAGCACAGAACACTGTTCCCAACCTGACAGGAGAGCAATGGATTTATTTTGTTTTCAAAATAACATTCCACCAGACTGAACGAGGCAAAGCTGCAAATATAGACGTTGTAAGTACTGTTATTTTTTTAAGACCTCAGGGACCTGTGGCAACTTAAAAGTAAGTAAAACTTCATTGTGAAACGTTTGTCCGTTCACGCAAAGAAAGTAATGTGTATGGCTTGTAAACACGCTATGGGATTGTCCTGTGTAACATTACTTTCACTTAGAGAAAACGCGATGCGTTTGTCTTGAGTATCTTCACTTATAGAAAGCAGTGTGTATGGTCTGTAAACACGCGACTGGTTTGTCATGTGTAATTTCGCATGTAGAAAACATGACGCCTTTGTTTTCTAAAAGCGAACAGACTCCTAACAAAGTGTTTGGTGTTTAAAGACGGAAACAGTGTTTCTCATTCACTTTATGTGACCCTTCTTTTGTTGATGAAGCACAGGCTCACAGCCCTGGCTGAGTTTTCTGTGAAAACGGGATGGAGACTAGCAGCTCATTTGCACTTAGAGACACACACCAAAACAGCGCATTTCTCCTCACATGCAAAACTGGGCAATTAGGGCATGGTATAATAAAATCTGCGGTTTATTTTGAGGTGAAACTTCAAACATTCTGTGGACCCCTAAGATTTATATTACATTTGTGTAAAAGTAGAAAGAAACCTCTCCTTTATAACGATTTATAACAGAGGGGTACCCTATTTCAGAATCAGAATCAGAATCAGAAGAGCTTTATTGCCAAGTGTGCTTGCACACACAAGGAATTTTCTTTAGTGTTGGAAGCTTCTAGTACAGACATTCAACACAATGACAATACAATATAATACGATTTACAGTCTAAATCGGGCGGGTCTCCCGGATTTTGGTACACAAATATTGATGGGTATGCCAGTAAGTTAGTGTGATGTCTTTGCAGGTCTCAGGTCCTGTAACCGGGATGTCTGGTGCAAGAGTGGGGATGTTTGTACTGGCCTGCTGAGTGAGTTGGGATAGTTTTACTGGTTTGCTGTGTAAATCTGATGTTTCTACAGGTTAGATTTTTAGATTTAGGTTTCAGGTTAGACAGGTTAGATTTTCTACAGGTTAGGGTTAGGGTTAGGGTTAGGGTTAGGGTTAGGGTTAGGTTAGGTTAGGGGAATGAAAATCTCACGCTCCCAACGAATGTTAGGGGATGAGTTTTGCTCGGTCCATCCCCAGTCTGCAAGGCACCCCGGTTCTTAATT
>NC_079912.1:19975581-19991175 GCF_024868665.1 Triplophysa rosa | reverse complement strand
AGAGAGAGAGAGAGAGAGAGAGAGAGAGAGAGAGAGAGAGAGAGAGAGAGAGAGAGAGAGAGAGAGAGAGAGAGTGAGAGACAATTCAGAAGTCAAAGGTAGTCAGGTAATACTGTATGATAGGATGTCATAAATAAGAAAAAGGGAAAACGTTTTGTGCTATTATGAGACAGAAAAAGAGGAAGAGAGTATATGAGAGAAAAGAAAACAGGTTTTAAGTGTAAGTGTGTTCAATGTGTCATTACTGATACGGTAGAATTAAACATTTCATTTTAAATAGATTATAGCTAAATTAGTTTTATAAACTGATATACTGAAGGATTCTAAATAAATGCCCATGTCACACTAAAAAGAGGAACGTATTAATAAAAGAAGTCAAATTTTCAAATCTAAAAAAATCTATTTTCAACCCAGAGTTTGGTAAAAAAAAAAACAAGCACTGGGTAAAGTTTATTTGACCCAACAATGTGTTAAAACAACCCTCAAATTGAAATACTCATTCAAATCCAGCGTGCGTGTGTCATCTTCCCAGGTCCTGACTTCACGCTCAGCAACACTCACACCACACCACCGGCCATGGAGTTCAACACTCACAGACGGCCATTCAATTATTCCCACTGCATATAAATATAAACCCTGACATCTCCCCTCTCTAACCCAAAGCCTTTTGTGCTTTAATATACCAGTTCACACAAGATTTCTACAGCGTCTCTCTCGATTACTCATCCCTGCAGGAAAGAGATTCCAGTATCTACGGTGGCAGCCTCCACTGAGGCCAATGGGTGAAAATTGAGTAAACGGTGTAAAATCATCTTCTATTTTTAATTCAAAACAATCTGGCTGCATGTGAGGACCTATTCTTAAAAGATGGAAACACGTGGACATGTATGTAGCGTGTTCCCTGCATCATTTGACACACCTGCCTGTCTGCCATGATCTTCTGCATGAAATGGTGCTGGTGTGCTTATCTGTGTGTCTCTGTATCCACGATCATAAATACACCAGCGTTACGCCGGACACAAAACAATAGCCTACTTGCTGAATGTTGTGAAAGTAAGGCAATGTTCTCCTTATCTTAAATCAAACCGATTTTTACGCCTTAAACATATTAAAATAAAAACAGAACAAATAGATAGAAAGAGACTTTATTTCACCTCGTGCGCACATCAGCCAGACACAATGAACAATATACACAAACTGAGACTGCACATACACTACATCACTATACACAAAACACATATCTACACTTAGTTGTATTATACTCACTTGGCCTATAGGTTGAGCTCAGGTCATATGTTAATCCATATGAATAAACCCGACGAGATCAGGACATGTGAGGTCCGATGTTCCACGGATGGTGTAGAAACGGTTAACAAGACGCGCGCGTGTTGGTGCTAATAAATGACACGCTAGTAAACACGCCAATTAACAGTAATGAAGAGAACACACAGACACACACACACGCGCGCGCGCGCGCGCACACACACACACACACACACACACACACACCCTGTCTTAATGCGCGCGTGTGCGCTACACTTGTCTGCGCGACGAGTCAAATAAATGTCACGAGCCCCTCTCCTCCCTGCGCGTGTGAACAGCTCTGTCTCGTGCAATGATGAAGATGATGATGGTGAAGATGGTATTTTTCCCTCCTCAATGCACGCGCTTCATGCTTCAGACAGACGGCACACACACACACTCGGTCACTCACGCACGCACGCACGCACACATACACGCGCGTGTCTCTGGGGGAGTTGCACCTCGCGCATTTATTTATTTATTTCATATTTTCTTCTCTTTCAGATGTCACGCGTGGGCGGTGGGAGGACTCGATGGGGTGACTGTGACGTGGCGGATCAGAGGCGCGTTTTCATTCAAAAACGATCACATTATTTTTCAATACAACGAAAAAATTGAGCACATTGTTTTCTTACTGTGGATACTAAAAGTCTGAGATCACTTTGTTTTTGTATTTTTTACATATTTTTTGACACAACAAATGACAGCAAAGCAGTGTGTAAATGATCCATATTTTTTTGTTTGTTATCAGATGGTGTGTTTTGTCAACACTGTAAACTGTCAACACCAAGATTTTCTGTGATTAACAGTTGGATTTTGAATCATTTTTAATATAACCCACCGAAAAAAATCAGTTAAATGATTTTAAAAGTTAATATAACTGTTTATTTTTGTGATATTTACTAGAGTGTCGATAAAAACCAGTTTAAAACCATGCTGCTTTTTGAGTCTTCAAAGTAAATGCTATTTGTCAATGTTTTTCATTCATGCGGTTTTATCACTGTATCACTGATAGGCCCAAAGAAGAAAACTAAAGAAAAGTTTTGTCTCAGTTCTGGGAACAACATGACTCCTCCTCACGTTGGCCACTGAAAAGGTTTTGCTGTGTGGATTACCCCACGGCTGTATGTATAAGACCCTCTCCTCTGTACACTCTGACACGTGACCATCAACACTTGCACCCTGATATTCACTGAAGCATCGCTGACGACTGAACGCCACACAATCAGCTCACAGAGAACAAAGTGCTTTTGAAGAAACAAGTCTTCTTTCATCATCATGTCATCTCCGAACCTTTATGACTTTCTTTGTTATGTCCAGTACACTGTAAACCCGGATTTTGTGTTAATTAAACAATTTAAGTGGTCATTGCTTATTCATTATAGATTTTTCAAAAGACTGTTCATTATTAAGACAAATTAGCAAAAAATGTGACTCTAATGATCATGTTAAGATGATACAACTCGTTATGTTATGTTTTTGAAAGGGAGGGGAGGGGCCTATTGAAACAGGTTGACGGTGAGCATGCGGTGTATTTGGGAAGAGTGAACCTGTCTGATTGCGCGCGCTTAACGTGGGTTTTCAAAAAAAGCAAAGCGGTAAGTGTACAAAGTTTTTCTGTAGATATATTTCTGACAAATGTGATAACCCAAAATCCGGACTGATGTTCAGCTTTAAAAATTTAGCGTGTTAATGTGCCTGTCGACGCTATTTTGTTTGCCTTTTAACAGTTTAGTTATAACGTTAAATTTTGCTATTTCTGTCAGGTCACCGTTTATAACCTTATCCAGATTGTTTCAGTATGTTCATATTTTAGCTACAACGTGTTTGTTGCTAACCTAAAGTTATCTCTGATGCATTAAGGTAATACGTTACTAAAAATTTTACTTAAAGTTATGCCTACATCGAGCTTGTTTGTGCACATTTAACTCCATTAATGCACTTAAGGTCCACTTGTCTAAGATTCATACGAAAGCCCACGATGCTCAACTATGTGAATCTCAACAAGTAACTGTTCATTGTTGTCAACAGAGTCGGCGCCACAGGGGGCCCTAGGGGGCATGACCCAGTCACTTCAGTCACTGTTCCCCCTCACTTTTTAAAATAATAAAAGATGAAATCATTTAAAAAAACATTTGGAGAATGAATTTGGTTTATATTTATTAAAGAAACAACAAGAGCAGAGGGTAAAAATTAATTAATTTATTCGTTAACAGATTTTAAAGACATTGTCTTGTGCTGTCTTGCGTCCAGCAACAACATTTCTGTATGCATTGCTTAACAAGAAGCGGGCGTTACCATTATGCAGACGTTGACAAGTGGAGATACAGGCTGTCTATCAGAAAGCAAGAGCTCGCTCTTTAGTGTTGTTATATTGATGCGATCGTTTTGTTAGACATAAAGCTCTACTGGGGTACAGTCCCCTGTATACTTTTTCTGTCACTTTTTCTTTAAAGCCTGCTTTTGACATTTTTCTATATATTTTTTTCTATATATGCGTCTAATTAATAATCTTCATTTATTAACTTCCGCTGAATTTATGTAGGCTATGATCGGTGTATCCAGTTTCAGTTCTTTTTGTCAAAATGTCATACAACATTTGCTCTCCTCCAAGTTTATATAAAAAATAGCCTTTCAGTTTCAGTGTCTTTCATACAGTGTCTTTCATACAGTGTCTTTTATGTCTTTTAGTTCAGTTGAATTTATTAGCTTTGAAAAGCTATGCAATGCTGTCCTCGAAATGGACATTTAGAATAGTTAAACTTCAAAACGGCAGCGCGCACTGGATGAAATGCTTTATATCTACAACTTGCAGGAATTGCGCACCCAATCTAGATTTTTTATTTTGTTATAGTTAAAAATGTCTGGCTCTCAATGAAAAAGGCAGTGCGCGGCTAATGCGTGCGGACATGGATTTCTTCGCGCACGTTGCATATAGATCAGGTTTTCCGCGATTATCTCTGATAAAAAAGTTAATTGTTAAAACTTAAACTTGAGAAGAAAACTGGGGCATGGCGGAGTGCCGCTTCTTAACACCAGAAGAGCCGCACACTGAAACAGAACAGAGCGAGACCTCAGACTATGTGCCGTGTCTCAACCTCGAATTGTCCAACCTGTCAGCTTTTTCTACCGCAGGGCAAAATTTAGGCTATGATCTAAACCTCATTGACAAAATAAACAGGTAGGATGATTTTACATTATAGACACTACTCATTGTCCTCTCTCCATCCTTATGATGACAAAGAAGTTTAGCCCTGAACTGCAATGTGATTTCTCTAAAGCAAAGCGGATGGCTAAGAAGGTAAGGTGACAGAACAGCATCATCTCACAAAACACAAGATCATGCTGACGGGCTGGCTGGCGAACAAGAGAGAACTCTGGGGAAGGAACAGCAAACTTCTGTCAGGTGTGAAACCCTGAAACTGTGCTTACTGGGTACAGCTGGATCCCTAGTGTCGCACCATTTCTCTTCAGCCCGGTGTTCATGAAGGACATCAGATAGCGAGAGGCTGAAGGGAGTAGCGTGAGCTGGACAACAGAGGTCAAAGGTTGTTAGTGTTGAGCATATTTGTGGCAGTTACATAGTTCACATCCAGAAATTCTAACGAAGAGGAAAGAGGTGAGAATGATATAAATGTGTCTGAATGAGACTGGCGGGATATAATGAAGTGATCAGATATGAAGAGGGGAATGTTGAATGTTATCAGCAGTTCAGCTCCATGTGTACATGAGGTCAAGCTGACTTGCTGAACAAGGTGAGGAGCGTTTGGAAGTGTGCTTGGCTTGGCCAGGTCAAAATCTCCAAAGAGTGTAAGTGAGATGGCATTATAGGGAATGTAGCACAACCAGGTCCTCTGGGAAGTTAGCGGACATATTACAACAATGTAAAGCCGTGCAGAAAACAAGAGAAGCATCTTTGTAGTGAAACACATTGATCTGTATTTATACCAGTGATATTACTACAAACCTTTACTAAATAAGATCAAACAGAAGCAGAGCAGTGCAGTGGTGGCTTGCTCACCGGGAGACTGCATTTATTTATTTATTCATTTATTTATTAGATATTATTTATTATAATGATCTTGCTTGCTCTATAAACACCATGCACTGTGCTGTGTTTTACCTTTCTGTGTTTTTCTTATTTGCTCCTGTAAAGCTGCTTTGGAACAATGCACATTGTGAAAAGCGCTATATAAATAAAATTGAATTGAATTGAATTGAAGATGTAAAGATTAAAGGTGAGTGCCAAACTGGACGAATACCAGATTATAATTCAAATTGGTCTGAATGAAAAGCGAATATCTGAAATTGGACAAATTACTTAATTGCTTGCTATATTACTACTAATTTCAGATCCGATCAGATCCTATATGACTTATGTTTCAGTCTGCATTGGATTCATCGACCATCTACTGAGATGCTTAGAACTAGACTGCAGGTGATGTCACTTGATGCCACGTGAACACGCCGGAACACACCTCCTTGAGTGGCAAAACACGCAGCGAAATGAAGTTAATAGTCAAATTTGCCATGATGCGAGCACAACTGGCTCTTGAAGGGAATTGAGTTGAGACTCTGATTGGTTTATTTACTTTCAAAACCCTTTCAAATTACTCATTAAGAGAACAGGGACATTAAAATAGTGCCGTTGTGTTGCTTCTTTACAGTAGATGAACGTCTCTGCTGCATCTCTTATTTCCTTTCTGCACTTCTGTTCCTGGTTTTCTTCTGGTTCAGATTCTGATGAACTTTTGCCCAACAGAGATCCCCGTCCCAACATATGGGTGCATGTCGACAGGCATTCTCACACCTTCCACTGCAATATTAACAAACAAAGCAAAGAAATTAGACACGCAAAATGTTTCATCCTGAACTAAATCACACAAAAAATGCAGCGGCAACAGTAAATCAGCCCTGCTCCTGCATGGAGCACAACTAAAACAAGCAGCAGGACATCTTTACAGACACATCTTTTCTTTGGTGACCCTGATGGCTTTAAAAAAGTTCGGTCTCTCTCCAGTGTACGTTCATCTCCAACTGAAGGCAGGTCCAAAATAAAAACAGATCATTACTATTCATTATAGTTACAGGCTCTGATCATCCAAGTTTCTCTTATGAACTCCACGATGTTGATCTTTTCTGTCTCCTAAACCTCACAAAACCTACTGAAATGTTTAGACTTGACAGACAATAACTGTCATGAAAGTGAGAACAATGAGATCCGATAAGAAAGCAGTAATAGAACAGTTGAAGACTAATAACGTCGAGAATAAAACTAGTTAAAAATAGTCCAATTATTATCCAAAGAAACGTTTTATAAATAGTCTCTCACTGGTGAGGGGAATTCCTTCTGTACCCAGTGTACGTCTCAATGTAGCAACTAAAATAAAACAAGGTTAACAACATTCCTCACACAATGTCAGAAAAAGAACTTTTAGTTTTATAACTCGGTTGCTATCCAAATTACATGATAGTTCTAATATGTAAGAAGTTTCAACGTCCATTTTTGCTTCTCATTGTCTGTAAGTCTGTTGTCTTAGAGTTCTTGTCTGATCATTTTTCTACATCTTTCAAACTCCCTTCTAATGTGCACTTTTTCCCTTAGACTTATACTATTAAGATGCTTAGATCTGATTTTTGTACCATCGCTCTTCTTATGATCTCAAATAAAAATAAGAAAATATCTCAATAAACACATCACTGTTAAACACTTGTATTTCAAAAAAGACATTATAGAAGTGGCAAATTTAGAATAAAAAAACATCCACAAGATTGCAATATATCAGTATAGCAAAATCAATGTATTCATGAAAGAACTACAGAAGTACAGTTATACACGTACAATAACAACGTGCGGTAGTTTTAACAACGGTATACTGTACTCCTTGTCTATAGCTCTCTCAAGCGAAGAACGCTGCGTGTGTGTTCTCCTGAATCTGACTGCGGAACATTTCTCAACATCAGAGGAAGATGTCCTCTTTCAAGCTCCTGGGGAGACAAATTCACTCGATTATACTGAGAAGTGAGATGTGGGCTTCTCATCCACTGTATTTGTATGGACACAGCACAGGTTTCAGGTAAGATTTGACATCTTGTCCACGGCCAGCGTTTATATAGTCAGTCTGAGACACGAGTCTAACATCTTCAGCTGGAGAGAGAATTACATTTGTCAGTGTAGCATGAACAGATCCTGTTAGTCCCATGGTCAATAACAAACACTTCTTTTTTTGTTTTGTATAATTAACAGTTGAACCAAGTCAAAACTTGCTGTCAAATGTATAAAAGCTTTAGGTGTGAAAGTAATATTACTGCATATTACTGTTAACTTTAACGGACAGAATATGATGATGATGATGATGATGATAAAAACTTACAGTAAGTGATCTCTGATATTATTCTGTTTTTGTCTGAGCCTAGTCTTTGGTCATGCAAAGTATATTAAAACTGTAACCACCATAAATGATGGAATCATTGATGAATGACTGATCTCTACTTCATAGCTAAACTTCCAGGGCTCAGACTGCCCTTGAAACGGTTGCATTTGCGACCATAAACATTCATTTGCAAGTGATATTTTTGACAATATACTGTAAACAATATGAACATACACGTTATGACTGTAAATCAGTTTTTACGCTAATTACGCATCTGCTAATAAAACAGCAGCTCACAGAGACAGAGGATCATAGGTATCAGTCAGTACAAGTGCAAAAAGACTTAATGGACTTGCGAGTTTTATGATCATGACATGAGACACATCAAATGTCAAAACCTGAAAACATAGTGAAATTAATGGTTGAAATCACACTTTGAAGCTTATTATCTCAATTCAATTTTGAGACTTCAGCCTAGTTTTCACAGACTGGGCCACAAATACACAGACAGCTAACACAGACGTGACGTGTATCGCCAAATATCCCCCAAAGTTCAAGACATGGTTATGACCCATTAGAAAAATACATTCAGCTCACGGATGACGTCACAAGTACAGTGTTATAGTGCTGTTTCTGAGTATGTATAGGGTTAGGTTAGTGTACGCAATACAAAAGCAGCGCAATAATTCAGGCAAATAATACTAAAGAGGTTTTAAGAATAAATACGGGGAGAGGGGGAGGGACTCCGGCTGTTGCTAGGCAACCGCCAAACTTCAACGCGTTCACATCGCGAGGGCGAGTTCATCAGGATTAATATCGCTTAAACCTCACATCTGTTGGACTAACTACGGATACACAAGCGTTTATATCAAATAAATGTTTCGCGTCACTGACAGCTTAGCAAGAAACGAGAAAGCAGAAAGCTGTAGAATAAAGAAATCAGATTGTTTTCGAGGAATGAGCGCGGCTCGGACAGTTGAGGGCGCGGGACGTGTCACCTGGTGGGGTTTCGGACCAGCACGAGCCCTGCTGAGCTCAGGTAATGATGACATTTACTAAACACAATGACCCCTTACATTCCAGTCATATGCACACACTCAGAAAGAAATGTATATGAGCTCGAATTAGCCTATGTTGTGTTAAAGAAGGGTTTTAATTTAACCTCAAACAAATGTGATGTTGAAACACTTGCAGATGTACACACAGTGAGGTCACGTGGAGAGTTCAATATTCTGCTGGTGGGCAGTGGAGACCCCAGACACATCCTGAAGACGATCAGTGGAATCCCAGAGAGTGACGTGATACATGTCAGTGAAACATCATCTTTAAACGAGCCTTTATTACACATGAATGTCTCAGATGAGATGTGTTGTGCATGTGCATGTGTTGCAGGTTTGGGTGATTGAGAACAGCACGGAAGTTGTTGCCAGACAGTTACTTCTGATCTACCCGTCACTTCTGAGCCCCGAGACCATCAGTCTGCACAGTGTGTACTCCTGTAACATTTATATTGGTTTGAACAGAGCCTCCCTTTGTTGCATGTGATTCATATGATAAAGGAGCTCTTGATTCTAAACTATACCTATCAGATAGCACACACTGTCAGAGATCCTCAAATGCTTGCGGACATAACGCTATTTCCCCAATATACTGTCATACAATTCAATTCTTGTATTTCAGATTATAATTCAAATGTAGGCCTTCTCTTTTCTTCCGTTATGACTATACATCACACTTCACTACATTGGATTGGAGATTACTCAAATTTGTGGTTAATCTGCGATTTCTGTTTGCAGAGAAGACAGAAGTGTTTCTGGAGATCTTTGGGAACTGTGAGATTCGCAGCGAGACGGATGAGTTTCTCAAACACGCGTCAGCTGAACTCTCTCAGTCCATCACAAACACACCTGTGTCCTGTGACTCACACACACATCCCTGTCTTGACACGAGTCTTCTGAAGGTCCACGATACATTCATCATTTACAGACACATTTCTGGTCAGTGATATTTAACCCTCTGCTGTTTAACCTCAGTTTAAGGAGAGAGATGATTTGGTCCAGATCTTTAAGTCGTGGGAACGACCTCCTTCTGTGCCAGCGAGTGCACGTCAGGTTTGGGACGCCCGTGTTCGGCAGCACCTGGGAACTCGATATGATTCACGTCAGGGCTGTTTCGACTGGGATCTCACCATGAAACTGCACCAGAGAGGAGTACGTGACACAAGCGTCCATCACTCCACTTGATGGCTTTTGTAAAGGAAAGTCTTTCTGAAATGTGTTTTCTCATTCAGTGTGGTGTCATTAACAAACATCAGTATGTCAAGTGGAGAGAAAGTGGTGTGGCCTTTGAGATGAGGGAGGGGATTTATCAAACAGCCAATCAGAGTCTGCTCTCCACACGCGTGTTCAATCATGTGGGTGGTTTCCACAAATTTGACCGAACAAATCTCTATTGTTTGTTATGCGGGACCATTGATAAACTATTGTGTGTGTGTGTGCCAGAGAGGAAACAGGGTGGCAGTTCGAGGATATTGGGGTGATATTGTCTCCAGTCCATATCTGGCCTTTGGCATAGAGACCGACGACAAAGACCTGCTGAAGAAACACAACAATCAACATGTAAAGGTAAAACACTTTCCTTAAAGCATATATGTATAATGTATTAATTATAATTGTAATGCAACTTATAATGCATTGTAATGTCTCATTAATAATTTGTAACTACAGGTAATACATTACAACACTTATCAATTCATTATTACACTTTGCATTTTTAATTTGATAATTCTTTACAACATTTAATGTTTTACAACACACATTATGTACAATTATGATGCATCATACCCTTTAATAACCCGTTATAATGCATTATCATTTACACATAACGGCTTTAAGTGAAGTGTTACCAAAAATCTTATTTACACTCCATTAAGGAACTACAAGTGTGCATCATTATTAAACTGAATAGACTGTAAAAGGGTCAAATGTTTTTTTCTCTTTGAAATCTGTTTATATATTTACAGCTAGTAGTTTACATTGTATAATATAAAGTTAACATTATTTGTGTCGTGTTTTACCTTTCTCCGGCTGTCTTTCCTGTTCAGACTGCCCAGGATATCTCTGAAGTGAATGTCCTGGCGTTGTTTGAATGTCTTGCCAATAGAGGGCGCTGTCCTCCAAGTAAAGATGCTCCCAGCCCCTCCAGTACCTGTAACCCACCCACAGACGACCCCAAAACACCCGAGGAAACACAAAGAAATGACACCAGCTCTCAAACTCACACAAAACCGGCAGAAGAGACATCACATTCATTCGGTAACATCATAACACAAGTCATTTACAGACATCCGCTGTACAGATCTGCTAACATTTACTTCTGCTTCTGTGTTCTTACAGCTTTAATGGATATAAAAGGGGTAAAAATCTCATTTCTGTCTCCAGACTCTCTCAGCAAACTTCCTCTCAAAGACAGATACAAGAACCTGTTTAACACCATCTACTGTTCAGCCAGGTGACACATCACAGAGATAACAGACATGACTACACAGAACTGTGTTTCAGTCAAACTTCAGTAAGGATAACAGTGTGTATCTCTCTCTCAGTATGGTTCATCAGATAGAGTCATCTCTGAGACACATCGCTGCTCCTGACGCTGTTCTGGTAATCGAGCTGGCCACGTGAGTCCGCCATCACACACACACACACACACACACACACTGAATCCTGTTGTTTTCGATCACTGTACACCTAATCTTATTGTGTTTTTTTAGCTACCTGTTGGACCTCTCTAAAGAGCAGGTGTCAGGTTTTGCTGAGAGAGTGAAGGAGATCGCTGAAGAATCGGGTTTTACACCCAAACGAAGCCAGAGCGATGACGTGTATTCAACATTCACACTGAAACAGGACTGAACACAAACTGGTGTCAGAACAAATGTACTGTCGACTACATCGTGAATGAAAAATGATCCCAAATGGAGATTTGTTTAAATGTAACACATTAACAAACATATATAAATGTATATTAATGCAATATATGTACCGTTTTAAGTGTTGCCAATTCTTTTCTTTTTGTCAATATTAAACAAAAAAAAACTGTACTGGTTTTAAAGAGTTGTACTGTGGGAAACAACATCCAAACACTCGGGTAAGGTGGAAGAAGGCGAAATAAACCAAGAAAAGCAAACGGTCAGTTGTGTTTTTTTGTGTTGATATGATGATATAAGCATCCAGGTCTGATATAATAACACCACAAACACACGTGTGCTTGAACCATTTTAATAAAAAAGTGAGCTTGTCTTTTCCTTTCCATTCAGATGTCAAATGTGAAGGAGCGACAGATTGCCAGAGAAAGAGAAAAGCTTTGCAGTGATCTTCAACCAAACAATGAGCTTAAATACGAGGAAAAGACGAGCCGAGAGAGAATACAGTACTGGCCCAGAACACATTCATTCAGAAGACAGATGAGGTCAAATACTCGTCTTTTCACACTAACATCTACACTACACAAACTCTTGCATTGCTACTGTTTTCAGCGTCACCTTAATTATTAGAAGAGCAATCATATTTATAATAATAATAGTTATGAACAACAATAAAATCATCAGTGAAGTTTAAACTCAAGTAGATTATACAGTGATGGGTGTAAATGCAGTGGTAAGATTCACAGAAAGGCGTTCTGAAATACATACCGACATTTTCACAATGACCATATCTAAGAACTCCAAAGGCAACTTTATAAATGAAACAACGTCTGAATATTATAAAACTGAGTTTAACAGGTACCACAGAAACAAGGTTCAGCTGCCAAAGAAAACGCTGGTGAAAACAGAGCAAATCCAAATGGAATATCGGGGAAGCTTTGATGTGTCTTCATTTTTCTCTTATGAAAGCAACACTATTGGTCAGCAGCACACTTACTGTAAGAACGGATGTGTCATTAAATGCAGATCGATGAAGATTGTGTGTTGTCAGTTTTTGAGGTTGTTGATGATTGTGAATTTGATGTCACCAACTAGATGTCCTTCACAAAATATGAGCGCTTGAGGTGCTGTGTGAACACTTACAGTACATCATTATAGGCCTCATATCTCACACCAACATTTTGGTCCTTACACAAAAATATTTTCTAGGTTAAATTAGATTCTTATTTGGTTGATGTAAAATTGATCGTTTTATTTGTTTGCAATCTTTCCTTTTTAGGAAGCTACCTTCAGAATTATTATTGTACCACAGTAAACACCAACTACAGCTCACACCTTAATAAGCTTGAGATGTTCACAGAAATGCGTTCAAGATTTTCTCGGCGTTACTTTCTTATAATGCCATTCTTAAACTGTTTCAAAACCAACTAAGACTGACTAAATACCTTGTGAATAAGTATAAAGTTATTGTGTTATATTTGCAGCATATTTAAATAATAATAAAAAACACTTAAAATGACTTCGACTTCAGTGAGGTCAACATGCCACAATAATCAATATACAGTATCTGGACAATCACATTCACTGCAGTCACGTGTGGTGTTCTGAGTCATAATTGACTGTAACCTGAAATACAGTTTCAAGTAAAGTGATCTTGAACAGCTTAACATAGCCTGTTTAAATGCAGAATTTGTAAGTGCTGTGAAAGCAGGTGAAAGTGTCTTCATCAGAAGATACAGAGGTGATGCAGTGCTGTGATCTCAGATACGCTAGCGGGTTAGATTATGAGACATCCATCATCATCATTATTCTACTAAATCATTTTAAATCTTCATAAACTCTAATCATTAGAAGCAATTGAATGTAAGTGATCCAGGGAACTGGCCCTCACGGTGAGAAACCTCTCTCACCTCTTTCTATTTTTATGACGAAGCAACTTCCACCATTGATACATTCTTCATGTTGTTCATGGCTTCATGGCATCGTTGCATTTTTATACAAGCATGGAATGTACGAACGCATATTTGTATGACCTAAACATGCGTTAAATAAACAAACAAACAAACAAACAAGCACGCACGCACGCACGCACACACACACTCAGTTTCCTATGTGACCTTCTGATTTTGGCCGTTGCCGTGAACCTTTTGCACCGCTACAGGTGTTTTTTATTCTGAAAGTGGTTCTCAGTTTTGGACCCGTCTGGTTTTTCTGGTGACGTCAACATCAGGAGGTCTTTCATGGCCTGGACGATCTGAGCTCCAAACTTATGAGAGTCCTGAAACAGAGAGGGGATAAAGAAAAACGTGTCAACTCAACCACTTTAGACCTATTTTTTTACTTTCTTTCTGCAGCAGAACACAAAATACTATATGAAGATTGAAGAATGTCAGTAACCAAACGACCTTGGCCCACACTGACTTCCATTGTGTGAACACAAAATCACAGAGACATTTCTCAAAATATCTTCATTTGTGTTCCACAGAAGAAAGAGTTGTATACACATTCTGAATGACGTGAGGGTACATAAATGATGACAATGTTTCTTTTTCCCTTTCCCTTTCAATATTCCCATAAACATGAAATATGATCCGGCTTAAAATTTTTAATATTATTGTGCTTACAGTCTGAGGGCAAGAGAATTTGCTGGAAATGTGGAGGTTGATCATGTTGTCTCCAATGATGATGTAAGATACGCCGTATCCGTCATCCGCCACCTGTCAAGAGCACATCAATTCACATACATCCATAAAATTACATAAACGGACGTCAAAATAACATTCGTTTGACAGTAAAGTTTGCTCACTGGACCAAATCCTCCGCCGCAGGTGGTGTAATCTGGGTGATTGACAAAATCGAACAGCTCCACCTGCTGGAGAGGAGTCTGACTGGTGGAGAGACGCCAGGTATCAGAGAGCACCTGATGCACAAACGCACTCAAGTTAAAAAAAACATTTGTCAGAAAAGAAATGCTAACAGAACACATCCACACACCTCCTTGAGGAACGGCGACTCTTCTCCCAGGTATTTGGAGACGATGTAGAGGCAGAGCAGGTGTCGGTCTATGCCCGCGCCCGTCATGGCCATCCTGTAGAGGTTCTGGTGTCTCTCAGCCGCCGCGCGGAACAGGTGTCGGCACACCTCCTTACTCTACACCCGAGAGAAACAAAGATGTTTAGGGTGTGTGTCCTGTTTTTCGTGTTCACAGTGGAACGTGTGCACGCACGTCCTTCGTAAATGAGTTTGCAGGTGTGTTACCTCTCCGCTCTCAAGCGCTTTGACAAAAGCATAGCTCTCGCTGGTGCAGGAACGGACGGTTTCGGTACGGCCCTCGCGGAACAAACGCGTCATAGACGCTTCGTATGTCAGAGTGAACGTTCCTCTATTCTGGATGGATGGAGGGACGGGAATGACACGAGCGTGAGTAAACGATGAAGTCTTTTTTTTTCAGGTGAACTATCCCTTTAAGAGTTTAGTGTTACCCTGTAATAGGCCAGCTGTAAAGCGATCTGAATGAAGGCATCAGGACTGATTTTACACTTCTTGATGGCGCCCTTGCCAAATTCTTGTATAGGGTACACGTGGAAGTCGATATCGTCGGCCAGTGCCTGTGCCACAGCAAGAGACCTCTCCACATGCTCCTGACACTGAGACACAATGAGAAGAGCATCAATTATTAAGTGTCACCATATACTGTACATTGTGTCTTTAAACATCGCGACGTGCCACCGTGTTTCTACCTCTGCAGATATATCCCAGGTGAGTCTCTGAGGACGCGGCAGCGATGAGTCCACCTCTCCTTTACAGTGGCCTTCTTCATTATAACCCAACTGGAAGCAGTCTGTTGTCATCACATACTGCGAGAGAGAGAGAGAGAGACAGAGAGAGAGAGAGAGAGAGAGAGAGAGAGAGAGAGAGAGAGAGAGAGAGAGAGAGAGAGAGAGAGAGAGAGAGAGAGAGAGAGAGAGAGAGAGAGAGAGAGAGAGAGAGAGAGAGAGA